>NW_026781548.1:0-172500 GCF_030144855.1 Hypanus sabinus | reverse complement strand
GGTTTTCCTAGAAACTCGCCGTATATCGGCCCTGCTGACAACCCTGCCAGTGTGACCTTCAGGTTTTATTAGGCCAAGACCTTGCTCAAACTGCTAGAACTTCCTTTACTCCAATACTGGTGGGTCAGACTTTAATATTCCAATCGTATTTGAAATTGAACTGAACTATATTGTGATCACTGCTCCCGAAGGTTGGAGCGGACATATGGTGAAGGTTCGTCTTCGATCTGCTCCGTTATCATTTCCGATTCATTTCACAGCACCCAATTCCGTACAGCTGATCCAAATGCCAGCTTTAGGACAAACTGTAAAATCAAGCTAACCCAATTGATCTTCTTGTGGAACAATGCCATGGCTATTATAACATCGATTCTTATGTACACATTTTTCATGTTGTGATTTGTGGTCTGCATTCCAGCCATTTTCCTGAGAACCTCCCATGATGATCCTTTTACACTGTAATTTTCTCAACACTACCCGTAATAGTTGCACAGCTTACGATCCAATGTCACATCTTGTTAGTGAGCCAATGTCATTCTTTACCTGCAGAGCCACGCCATCCAATCTAAAGACATTCCCATTCCTCTGATACAATGGGTAGCCTTGGGCATTCAGATCCGAAATCCGACCGTCCTTCAGCCACGATTCAGTGATGGCCGCAACATCCGACAATGTGAATGTGTGCAGCGGAGATATAGATCTGTCTTTGTTATTTATGGAAAGGAAATGAGTGTGTGAGGCCGGTTTTATGTGCTTGCTGTCAGGTGTGGGAGGTCTTGGAGTTTCCTATCCTCCCGGACGGCCATACCTGGACCCGGTGTGTCGAGCTGCAGCTGATGACCTTCGAAAGGTCAGGGAGAGCGAGGAGGAGATGGAAAGGAGTTATAGGCAGGTGGTAACACTGGGGACACGGGAGACAGACAACTGGGCACAGTCAGGAAAGGGCAGTGGTAGGGTCAGGTACTAGACAGTACCCCTATTGTAGTACCTCTTCACAATAAGTACTCCTTTTTGAGTACTGTTTGAGGGTTGGGGACAACCTACCGGGGGGAAGCAACAGTGGCTGTGCCTCTGGCACAGAGTCCGGCCCTGTAGCTCAGAAAGGGAGATAAAGGCAGGGGAAGGCAGTAGCGTTAGGGGCCCCTATAGTCGGGGGTCATAAAGGCGATTCTGTGGACGCAGGAAAGAAACTCAGATGGTAGTTTGACGCCCTTGGTCCAGGATGTTTGAGATCGTATACACGAGAAGAGGGGTGAACAGCCAGAGGTCGTGGTACATACTGATACAAATAACATAGGTAGAAAAAGCTAAGAGGTCCCAGTAAAAGACTACAGGGAGTCAGGAAGTAATTGAGATTCAGGAGCGTAAAAGCAGTAATGTAGGGATTGCCTCTGCCATGCGACAGTGAATATAGGAGTAGAATGACGTGGTGGATAAATGCGTGGCTGAGGGTTTGGAGTAGGGGACAGAGAACCAGATTTCTGGACCACAGGGACCTAATTTGGAGTTGTGTGACCTGTACAAAAAGGACGCGTTTCACTTGAATCCCAGGGGGACCAACATCATGGTGGGGCGTTCTGCTGAGACTAATGCAGATAGATCCTATTAGTATTGATGAGGGGCGGAACCCGAACTGAAGAGGATCCGAACCCGGAGACTGAAGAAGAGGAGGTGGCTCACAAATAGAAACAGCTTGTCGACAGTGCGTGAGGGAGGACAGACAGGTGAAAGAGAAGGGACGCTCTCAGAACGAAGTTCTGAGATGAGTCTATTTCAACACACTGAGTATTGTCAACAAAGCGGATGAGCTCAGAGCGTGGATCCGAACTTGGATCTATGATGTGGTGGCCATTACAAGGACTTGTGTGGCTCAGGGACAGGGTGGGAGGCAAAGAGGAGGGGGTGTGGAACTGCAGATCAGAGGGAGTGTCACGGCTGGTGAGAAGTTGGAGGTCATGTAGGAATTGCCTACGGAGTCTCTGTGAATGGAGGTTAGGAACAGGAAGTGTGAATATCTCTACTGGGTGCTTTCATAGGCCGCCGAATATAAACAGGCATAACGAGGCGGAAATGGTGAACGAGATCCTGGAACGGTGTAATAATAGCAGAGTTATCTTGATTGGAGATTTTTAATTGCCTTCCTAAAGCGTTCAGTTCACTCCGTATCACAAAGGCATTGTAGGTCGATATGTCAATGATGTTATGAGAAATGGCGAGGGGCAAGTGGGCTGTTCTCCTCTTGCAGCTGTACGTGCTTGTTACTTCGTCAAATCTGGCCAATCCTTTTTTGGCATTGACGCAATCCCTGCAGCGAGTGTTTCGATGGGGTAGAGTTTGGTAGGTGTGTTCATGACGTTTTCTTTACCAAATATGCAGATAAGCCTACAAGAGTGGAGACTGTACTTGGTTTTGTATTTGGAAATGAATCTAGGCGTATGTCAGAACACTCAATGGCAGAGCATTTGGAGATAGCGATCATAATTCTATCTCATTTACAATATGATTGGAGAGAGGTAGGAACATTCAAGATAGAAAAGCGTTTATTTGGACAACGAGGAATTGTGAGGATATCTGAGAGGAAATTTGAAGCATAAATTGGGAACAGGTTTTTTCAGGGAATTGTATGTAAGAAATGTGGCAAACGGTCAGGTTATATTTGCGTGGACGCCTGCATAGGGACCTTACAAAGAGAGGGGAGGTATGCAGGGTAACGGAACTGTGGTTTTCTAAAGCAGTAATAAAGCCAGTCAAGAAGAAAAGAAAAGCTTACAAAAGTTTAAGAGAGCATGGTAGTGTTAGAGATCTATAAAATTATAAGACAAACAGCATGGAGCTTATGAAAGCAAATCGGAAGTTCAGTGGGGCTCATGTGAAGGCCTTGGCGGGCAGGAAGCAGGAAAGGCCCAAAGCATTCTCCAAGTATTTGAAGAGCAAGAGGATAAGACATGAATGAATAGGTCCTATCACGTGTGACAGTGGGAACGTGTGTATGGAACCGGAAGGAATAGCACAGCTACCCAATGAATTCTTTACTTCAGTATTAACTATGGAAAAGGATTTTGGGGACTGTAGTCACGACTCGGAGCAAACTGAAAATCTTAGGCATCTGCATATTAAGAAAGAGGATGTGCTGGAGCATTTGGAAGGCAGCACGTTGGAAAAGTCGCCTGGGCCAGATGTGTTGGACCAGGTAACTGCGGAAGGCGAGGTAGGAGATTGCTCAGACTCTGTCGATGATGTTTACATCATCACTTGGGACGGGAGAGGTTCCGGAGGATGGGAATGTTGGGGATGTTGTTCCTTTATTCAAGAAAGGGACGAGAGATAGCACAGGAATTAATAGACCGGTGAGTCTTACTACAGTGGTGTGTAAGTTGATGATGACGATCCTGAGAGGAAGTACTTATAAACATTTGGATAGTTATAATATGGCTAGTAATAGTCAGCATGGAATTGTCAAGGGCAGGTCATGCCTTACGAGCCTGATAGAATTTTTTGAGGATATGACTATATATGTAGGTGAAAGAGGTGCAGTAGCTGTCGTGTATAAGGGTTTCGGCAAGGCTTATAATAATATACCCCATGCAAGGCGTAAAGTGGAAGTATGGTGGAATGGGATGCAAGGGGACTTAACTTCGTGGATTCAGAACTGGCATGCACACAGAAGGTAAAGAGTGGTTGTAGACTGGTAATATACTGCGTGGAGGTCGGTCACCAGTTGTGTGCCTCATTGATCTGTGCTGACACCCTTACACTTCGTCATTTTTATAAATATCCGGTTTCGGGAACAGGAAGGATGGGTTGGTAAATTTTCTTATCACACAATGGTTGGAGTTGTTGTGGGGAGGGCGGAGTGCTGTCAGAGGTGACTGCGGGACATTGATAGTATGGAAAGCTTGGCAGAGAAATAGCAGATTGAATTCAACCCAGATACGTGTGAAGTGATTGATTGTTGTAGGTCGGACATAATGGCAGAATACAATATTAATGGTAAGACACTTGCGGTCCGAATCCATAGGACGCTCAAAGCAGCTGCACAGGTTGACTCTGTGGTTAAGAAGGAATACGGCACTTTCGCCTTCATCAATCGTGGGATTGTGTTGAAGAACGGAGAGGCAATGTTGCAGCTATTGGACCCTGGTCAGACCCCACTTGTAGTACTGTGCTCAGATCTGGTCGCTTCACTAAAGGAATGATGTGCAAACTATAGAAAGGGTGTAGAGCAAATTTACAAGTATGCTGCCTGGATTGGGGGCATTCCTAACGGGAATAGTCCTTTTCTCGTTGGAGTCAAGGAGGATGAGTGGTGACCTCATAGAGCTGAATACTATGAAGAGAGGCATTGATCATGTGGATAGTCAGAGGTTTTATCCCTAGGTTGAAATGGCTATAACGAGAGGACACTTCTTTACGTTGTCGGAAGCAGGTACAGAGAAGATGTCAGTTTATGTTTTCCACGCAGAGATTGGTGAGTTTGTGGAATGGGCTGCCAGTAACGGTGGTGAAGGCGGATACGATAGGGTCTTTTAAGGGACTCCTGGATAGGCACATGGATCTAAGTAAATAGAGGCCTATCGATAACACGAGATAATTTATAAAGCAAGTAGTTGCTCGGTACTGCCGGGTGTTCCGAATTTCTTGTAATGTGTTGTAGATTTTCTATGTTTATGTAATTGTTAACTAATATTTTCTGTTTGTCAACTGAGCATATCATTCCATTTTCCTCAAAGGCACATGTCAGTCTCGACTTCTTTTAAAGGCCGCTTACCCTTTTGTCCCGACCACCACACCAGGAAGTGCATCCTATCTAGCCACGACTCTCTGTGTAAACGTCTTGCCCTTTACAGTGCATTGGAAATACCGCATGTAATTTGCCTGGCATTTTGGTCATGTTTGTAAATAAATAATTTTGTTTTTGTGTCGTCTGCAAGATTATTAATCCGTTTATTTGCAGATATCCGAATCAGTTTTATGTATCACAATCCCCGGAAGGTCTCTCTCAAGCACATTAACTATGGACTATTACTTATGTGCTGTGGTTAAAATGCGATACTTGGTTACAACATAAATTCTCTGCATCACAATCTGTCATCTCCCGGCAGTATACATATACACGTTTGTATTTTTGCAGATGAGTGAATCAAACAACAGAGTTACTGAATTACCTGTCCACGAACAGGTGTATCGACTGTTATATACCCCCAGGGCTCATTCTTTCTGTGGACTGTCACTTCAAAAAGGCCGAGAGAATGAGACGGACTTTTAGATACTGCTGGATTTCTGCTGATTATAAAATTTGCTCAATTGCTATGATGAGAGAGGTGGCGTTGTTTGATGCAGAATGAATATTTACAGTTTATTATGCGGCTTGCTTTGAATATACACGGACGCAGAGACAACACAGTCAGAGATAAGATGCTCAATTTAAGACACCAGTGATTCGGCCGCATTTAAAGATATAGTGGCCGTAATGGGTGAGTTGAGATGGATCGAGTGTATTCATAAATGACTCTCACAAGTTGCTGAAACTAGGCGAAGTTTGCAGAGAGGAGAGGTAGGCTCGAAACAGAGGAAACCTTGTGACAAAGAGATTGCTGTTTGTACGCTGTCTTCAAGCAACCGGGGAGGATGAGTGTGTTTCCATTCGGATAAGAAAGTGTTGTTGTGACGGAGGTAATCCGCAGGAGTGGCTTCTCTGGTCAGGGGAAAACCTTTGTGGTTAACACGTGCGTGTTTGCCCTTTGTCTGCGTATGACAATTCACAGGCACCCCTGTGGCAAAACACCGTTAGAGTTATTTCGCAGGTTGTGGAACTGGATCAGTGGCTATCACATTGAGTGTGATTGGTATCACCTTGTGGAATCTACCGGGGTGTCGACTCTTACCTGGGTAGCGGTTCCCTTGAAGATGGTCACACTTGTGGTGAGCTACTGTTAGTGAGATTTCGTGTGAGGATTCGGAGGACAACGGGAAGATAAACGACACCTGTTCGTTTGGATTACAAATATCGCTCTCTCACATCAAATGCTGTGCATTTGAACTGAACAGAAATTACGTATATAACATCGTGAAACGGTAACTCTTGCCACCTGAGTTTGAATACATTTGGATTTTTTTTACACTCCTATTTATGCATAATACTGCTAACCCTTGGTTTACCCGGATTAAGTTTTATATTACGTAGTTCCGAACAGACAATTGTTGGTTAACAGCGAAACTGACTCCAGGTGTGTTCTTTTTCTGCTCAATCTTTTACAGTGTAAACTTTTCCAACATAAGAGGTACTTTCCCCAGTATTGCGTTTCTCTAACACAACCTAGCTGAACTTTCTTCTGATATCTCAGCATCAACAGTCTTTTGTTCCCTCCATTTTCTCTATATTCCAAAAAGTATTTCCTAATCTCGTATTTGACTTTCGTTCAAGACCGACCTGTCGTATTAGTATGACAAAGTTGTCACTGCTCCGGCCACATTTCCAACTAGACTGTCAGCATGATCCCTCAACTTCGACAACTCCATCACGTTTGTTTCGACTGCAAGAGTGTTTATGAGTCAAAACCATTTTCATCCAGATCAAACGCCAGGACAGTTCCAACAATTGTCACATGCAAAATGGCTGCCCTGTACCACTGGCATCTGTACACAATTTAAATCCATGCTATCTAGTGCATCTCGGTCTCCTCACAGTCCACCAGAAGGAGTCCTTCACAAAAGGCTTACTTCCAGTCCAATCGCAACGGTCCAGCCTTCACTGGCGCCATGCATCACCGTCCGATCGACCCTACTAATGGAACAATGTGCAATGCCCAATTAACATATCAACACATAGGTGTTTCGTTTGTGGGAGGAATCAGGAGTACGCCGAGGACACCGAAGTGGTCGCGCTTTCCAGACAGCGGCGGAAACTGAGCAGAACGGCTTATAAACAATCGGAGAAGGAGAGAGGCCAAGCTACGAGGGAATCAATAAATAAATAGACATTATCTGTCCTTTCCTCAGAAATCACCTTCCCCACATCCACAATGTACTAATTCAATTCGACACAGAGCACCACCACTGCACAAAGTGTCCAAGATTTTTGTTTTACTTTTCACAGAAACTTTGTGATGGAGTTTGCGACTAGGAACGGACCATTCGATGAGTTGTTTTAGGAGTGCGAGTTAATAAATTATTTTCTCGGTGGCAGACAGATTTCCAAAGAAATCCGCTGCAAGCGGAGACTTGCTGTCTGCTCACGGTGACAAGCCTTCCTGAATGGTTCTAAGGCAGGCGCTTTTGGAACTAAATGACCTCACGAGAGGAAAGAGATGGAGCTCCATCGGGCGATCCTGAGCGGGCAATCCGACCGCGCGGAATACCGGCAGGGCAGAATGGTGTTGGCAAGGCTTTGCATGCAAATAGGGAAAGAAACACCCACTTGGTGGAACTGAGGGAGACATTAAAGGGAACCCGTGAAAACAGAAAACTGGAAGGAACAGAGTGGAGCCAGACTCGGACAGTCGCTGATACCATTGGTTCCTGGAGGGGAGTAGGGCAGGAGTTAATGAGGGAAGTCTACAGCCCCCATGTAGCTGCACAAGCCATTGACTAAATAGAATATATTAGGACGTCACTGAGGATTAATGCTCGTGTGACAACACCGAGCGAGCTTTGTCATTAGACGGAACGGGAATTTCACCGATTCTTTGAACTGCAGCCTAAACCTGGTCTGGGCCACAGCGTAAAGGGCCGTGTTGGTGCAGCAGCTCAGCTGTTGAAACATGTAGCCCAGTTCCACCAGAGAGGTCGGGGGATAAGTTTCAAAATAAATATACAGGGTATCCCATATGGAATACAGCGACAGCAGCGCCCACAGCAGGATGAAATTCCCCGACATCAGCAGCAGTATCAGAAGGGATTGCCTGCGGTTCTTCATCTCCGGGTCGGCGGGCGACTGAATGTCACGAGAACCACGGAGTCTCCTCCGGGCTCGGCTGGCCAGTAAGACGTGTCTGATGGTTAAACTGTTGAGCACGAGAATCAGGACAAAGGGTATTATTGGGGTGGGGAGGACACGAATCGCTTGCAATGCTAACGACGGAAAATCGGAAAAGAAGCGGCGACTTTCCAGGCAGAGCAAGGACATATTTGAAATCGAATAAAAACCATCGAGCGTAAAGTACAAGAAAATGTTCTTTAGGCAGCTCAGCAGAGTGACTGTCCCCAAAACCTGAGCCGCCGCTCTCCCGGTGCAGTAATTTAGTTTCAGCTGCGGAAAACAAATGGCCACACATCGATCAAAGGTGAAAGCGACGGTGAACCAGACAGAACAGTCTGTGGCAGCGTAGAGTATGACGGCGTGAATATTACACACGGGAACACGATAACTCCAGTGTAGAACCTCAAATGGCATGTAGATCATCGGAATCTTGCTCAATACCAGATCGAAGAAAACGACCAGCTGATCCGCTGCTACCATGGCAACCAGGTACCTTGTGACGCCTTTGGAGATACCGCACTTTCCTCGCGACAGGATGACGATTGTCACCACGTTCACTGTGCGGAGGGAAGTCAAGATATTTAAAACACATTCGGAATGAAATTTTCTCTGAAATCAACAATTTTAATCGATAGCATTTTCAAGAGCAGAGTTGGACTTGGAATCGATATAACTACTAAGGAGAAAATCGGAATCATTATTAAATGGGTAGTGACTATAATGTACCTGAGAAGTTCATGAGAATGACGGGAATCTTATTGAAACCTATTCAATATTGTAAGGACGACATATCGTGGACGTGGAGAGCTGCAGCAGTGTTGGATTTACAATAGAAACCCATCACCTCAGAACAGAGGTGGTTAGAAATTTGTTTCGACCGTGGCTGGTGAATACGCGGAATTCCTCGCCACAGACGGCTATGGGAGTCAGTTCGTTGGAATCATTTGTAGCAGAGAGTGATAGGCACTCGATTCGTCGAAGCCTCAATGGATATAGAGAGTGGGCGCCAGAATGTGGTTGAGATGGATAATAAATCAGCTATGATGGAATGGCGGAGAAGCCTCCGTGCTCGAATCACGGAATTCAACTCCTGAATCATATGGGACAAGCATTGATATCAGTGGATAGCTGGAATGTGTTCTGAACTTCGCCGGCAGGAGAAGGGGCTGAAAATGGAATGCGATAATGAACTGATTACTGATTAAGTCCCAAGTATCACGGTGCCAGAAATTCAACTTCCTTCAACAGTAAACAGGAGAAAAAACTTAGAGCAGAAGAGATAATGAAATAGTAGCCAAAATAGTTCATCTGTTTGGACTGGCATGCACCGCCATTGAAGATAATCATTGCTGAGCTGACCATGGACATTTATTCAACTGCCTGCATTTTCCCCCAACGCCCGTAATAGCCCTACTACGGATAAAATCATTCCAAACTTTTGTAAAATATATTTACTGAGGTAATGTCCACTTCTTCATTGGGCAGAGAATTCCACAGATTCACCACCCTCTGTGAAAAGCAGTTCCTCCAAATCTCCGTCCTAAATTCACTCCCACAAGCTTCAGCCTATGCCCCCTAGTTCTAGGCTCACCGACAAGTGGAAACAACTTTCCTGGCCCTGTTGTATCTATCCTTGCGTATTTTTTACATGTTGCTGAAATATCATCTCTGGTTCTTCTGAATTCCAGTGCGTGCAGTCGCAGGCGACAACATCTCTCCTGATAGTCTCGCCTCCTCTTGTCTGGAATCAAAATGGGGAAACGACTTCAAGGCCAGTAAAATCCTCCCCAAGTCACAGTACCAGACTTGCACGCAGTACTACAGCTGCCGCCTCACAAGTACCGCGCGCATTTGCAGCATAATCAACTTACACTTAAATTCACGTCTGTAGCAATGAAGACCAATATCCCATCTGCCTCCTCGTTAGACTGCGACTGTTGCAAACAAACCTCCTTTGGTTGAAGAACAAACACTCTAAAGTGCCTCCACGTGGCAGTATACTGCAATCGTTTACCACTTAATAAAATTGTGTTCTTCAATTTGTCCTTCCCAGGTAGATAACCTCGCTTTCATCAACATTGTCCTCCGTTCGACTAGACGCTAATACTTTCGCTTAAACAATTCCTGTCCAATATTTGTGTAGGCGGTAGATCGTGGCAATAATGGTGGCCACGTGACCTCCTTCTTTTTCACAGTTGGGGCTTTGAGGTATTTATTTATATATTCATTCATTCAAGCACTTATCCATTCATTCAATCAATCAATCAATCAATCAATCAATCAATCAATCAATCAATCATTCTGGCGATGAAGTCCCATCCTGCAGGGTTCGGGATAGCTGAATTATCCTACCATTTCCCAAATGGACTGTGGAACACAAACCACTGGAAGCATGTCTATGCTTCACAGAGGGTGCAGATGTAATTTGTCAGACTACTGCCTAGATCGGAGGCCATTTACTCTGAGGAGAGTTTGTGAGAGCTCGATCTTGCTTCTCAGGGAGTGAAGGTGCATGTGAGGTCACTTGCTGGCAGTGTTTGAGAGGTGAAGAGGCAAAGGTAACGTTTGCCTGACAGAGAAGTAACCCGGACGCCGACAACCCCAAAGCTGGAGAGAGAAATCCTGTAATGCAATTAGCCGATGTTTGCTAAAGCGGTACCGGTTTGAGAGACGGGCCATGCAATGAGACGACAGGCATTAAAGAGAAGCTGAATTTCACTCTTCAACGTTAATCAGGAGGAAGGAGCCAAGCACTTACCAGGAACAGCTACAATGGCGAGGACAGGGTAGTAAATTACTTGGATGGTCAAAATCGCATAAGTGACACGAAAATCCAACGACAGCGTTTCATAATATAAAGAAAGAGATTCATAGGGCCAGAAAATATTCTTCTGAATTCCCGCAGCTTTCCGTGATATATTTTGCAGATTACGATCCATTGTTGGGATAGTCCAGATTCCTGGTCCCGATTCAGCCTCTGTCCTCTCTCAATCTGGAGCCCGCTGGTCTCTGATAGCGGAGACTGGCAGCTTCACTGAAACTGCCGTTGTGAGCGAGACACATTAATAGAACAGGTAACCAGCAGCCACACCTCCGCGGTGACGTTGACAATCCCCACGGACACACCTTTAATTAGGTTCTACGGATGACAGGTACAGATAACCCTTTATTTCCAGACTGTCAGAGAAGAGATACTAAAGCAAATTTGAAATGTAACTAATAATCCGAGCAGCCGGCTGTCCATGGATGCGTGCTGTGTCTGTAAACGGACACAAAACTGAGAAATGTAATGACACACAGCTAGAAACTGATATGGAACCAGTGTGGAAATGAAGATATACAGAGCAGATAAAAAAATAAGGATAAATGATGTGATAAACAGATTAAAATAATTATTGCAAAGATAGCTCTTAAAATAATATTTGCAGGGTTAGTTTGAAAAAGATATCGAGTTAGATATTCCAAAATAATCCAGTTCTGGCTGGTTGACGGATAACAGTTAAGTTCCACAGGGCTCAGAGTTGTGACAGAAACCTGTTTAAGATGTATGTCAATAGTCCGGGCAGCGGTATTAAAGTAGTTGTGGCTAATGTAGCCAATAATAGAAAGATAGGTGGAGAAGCGTGTTGAGGAAACAGAGAGACTGAGATTGTTTCGGAGAATGGGTAAAGAAGTTGAAAGTGAAATAGAATGTTGTAAAGTGCGTGGTGATGCACTTTGGTGGAAGCCATAAACGAGCAGGCTATTATTTCTGTGACGTGATGCTGTAGCTCGAAAAGGCACTCATCGGACCATTTTTGTAGTCTTGTAGTATTGTGTGCAGCTTTGGGCTCCTTATTTTAGAAAGGATATACTGACAGTGGTAAGGTTTCAGAGAAGATTCACGAGAATGTTTCAAGGAGTGAAAGGGTTGCCGTATCAGGACTGGCTGGCTGATCTTCGGCTGCATTCCCTGGAGTTGAGGAAATTAAGGGCGGGATCTTACAGAAAAATTCCAAATGTTAAAATGCCTGAACAGATTAGATGTGAGATGGGGATTATATGGCTGAGGGCAGGATTGAAGGACATCCATTTAGAACACAGATGCGTGGAAACTACTTTAGACAGATGGCCGTAAATCTGTGGGATTTGTTATAACGAGCTGCTGTGGAGGCCAATACATTGGGTGCATTTAAGGCAGAAATGGATACGTTCTTGATTAGCCAGGGCATCAATATTCCTATATTTCATTGCTTTAAAAGGGATAAAGAGGGGGAAAAAGTGGAGGAGGTGTGGCATTACTGTTCAGGGACAATTACAGTTGCAGAAAGGGTGCTTGATGCAGCAGGATACACTTATGAGTCTGTAAATGTGGAGGTCAGGAAGAGGAATGGGACAGTTACTCAACTGTCGTATTCTATACGCAGCGGCAGAGATACCAAGGAGTAGAGTGGGAGGCAGATTTTGGAAAGGTGCAAAAATAACAGGGTTGTTATCATGGCTGACTTTAACTTCCCTAATATTGATTGGCACTTGATTAGTTCCAAGGGTTTAGATGGGGCAGTGTTTAGTAAGTGTGTCCAGGATGGATTCACGCAACAGTATATTGATAGGTCGACCAGGGTGAATGCCATACTAGATCTAATATTAAGTAAGGAACGGGGTCAGGTCACAGATCTGTCAGTAGGTGAACATCTGGGGGACAGTGATCACCGCTCCCTCACCTTTAGCATTTTCATGGAAAAGGATAGAATTAGAGTACAGGAAAAAATTTAATTGGGGAAGGGCAAATTAGGAGGCTATAATGCTAGAACTTGCGGGTGTGAATTGAGATGATGGTTTTGAAGGGAAATGTACTATGGACATGTGGTCGATGTTTAAGGATCTCCCGCAGGAATTTAGGGATAAGTTTGTCCCGGTGAGGAAGATAAAGAATGGTAGGGTGAAGGAGCCATGGGTGTCAAGTGAAGTGGAAAATCCAGTCTGGTAGAAGAACGCAGCATACATGAGGTTTAGGAAGTAAGGATCATCTGGGCCTATTGAGGAATATTGGGTAGCAAGAAATGAGCTTAGGAAGGGGCTGAGAAGATCAAGAAGAGGGCAGGAGAAGGCCCTGGCGAGTAGGGTAAAGGAAACACCCAAGGCGTTCTTCAATTATGTGAAGAACAAAAGGATGACAGGAGTGAAGGTAGGACCGATTAGAGATAAAAGTGGAAGATGTGCCTGGAGGCTGTGGAAGTGAACGAGGTCCTCAATAAATACTTCTCTACTGTGTTCACCACTGAGAGGGAACTTGATGATGGTGAGGACAATATGAGTCAGGTTGATGTTTTGGAGCATGTTAATATTAAGGGAGAGGAAGTGTTGGAGTTGTTAAAATACATTAGGACGGATAAGTCCACGTGGCCTGATGGAATATTCCCCAGGCTGCTCCATGGGGCAAGGGAAGAGATTGTAGAATCTCTGCCTAGGATCTTTATGTCCTTATTGTCAACGGGAATGGTATCGGAGGAGTGGAGGGATGCCAATGTTATCCCCGTGCTCAAAAAATTAGTAGGTCTAGTCCAGGTAATTATAGACCAGCGAACCTTCCATCTCGGGTGGGAATGCTGTTGAAAAAGATTCATAGAGATACGATTTAAGGACATTCATAAAATCGTGCTCTGATCAGGGTCAGTCAGCATGGATTTGTGAAGGGCAGATCCTGCATAACAAGCCTGATAGAGTTCTTTGTGGAAGTGACCAGGCATATAGATGAGAGTAGTGCAGTGGATGTGATCTACATGAATTTTCGTAACGCATTTGACAATTTTCCACACGGTTGGCTTATTCAGAAAGTCAGAAGGCATGGGAGCCTGGGAAGATTGGCCAGGTGGATTCAGAATTGGCTTGCTCTACTTTTTGGGAATGTTATTAATGACCTAGATGTGGGGGTTGAAGGGTGGGGTGACAAGTTTGCAGATGACACAAAGGATGGTGGTGTTGTAGATAGTCTAGAGGATTGTCAAGGATTGCAGAGAGACATTGATAGGATGCAGAAGTGGGCTGAGAAGTGGCAGATGGAGTACAACCCGGAGAAGTGTGAGATGGTACACTTTGGAAGGACAAACCGCAAGGCAGAGTACAAAGTAAATGGCAAGATACTTGGTTGTGTGGAGGAGCAGAGGGATCTGGAGATCTTTGTTCAAAGATCCCTGAACGTTGCCTCACAGGTAAATAGGGTAGTTAAGAAAGCATAGCTTTCATAAGTCTAGGGATAGAGTTTAAGATAGGTGATGTAATGATGCAGCTCTATAAAACTCTAGTTAGGACACACTTGGAGTACTGTGTCCAATTCTGATCGCCTCACTCTTGGAAGGATGTCGAAGCATTGGAAAGGGTACACAGGAGATTTACCGGGATGCTGCCTGTTTCAGAGAGACATGATTATGATCAAAGATTAAGGGAGCTGGGGATTACACTTTGGAGGGAAAGAGGATGAAAGGAGTCATGATAGAGGTGGACAAGATATTAAGAGGAATAGACAGAGTGGATAGCCAACACCTCTTCCCCAGGGCACCACTACTCAGTGCAAGAGGACATTGCTTTCAGGTTAGTGGAGGACAGTTCAAGGGGGATATTAGAGGAAGGTTATTCACTCAGAGAGTGGTTGGTGCGTGGAATGCACAGCCTGAGTCAATAGTGGAGGCAGATACAGTAGTGAAGTTTAAGAGACAGTTAGATAGGTATATGGAGGAATTTAAGGTGGGGGGTTATATGGGAGGCAGGGTTTCTGGGTCGGCAAAGCATTGTGGGCTGGAGGGCCTGAAATGTGCTGTACTATACAATGTTCTATATTCAAAACGTATGGGATGAAGGCAATGAGTGGGAATGACTTGAAGAATTGGATCCGCTCGTGATGAAATGGTGCAGCAGACTCAACGGGCCGAATGGCCTACCGCCGTTCCTATAACTTATAGTCTTATGGTCTTATAAGCACGTCATGAAATAGATTGAAATCAGTATGAATGTCCTTACGTTCAAAGCTGAGGTTGAAAAGTTGTTATTGATTACAAAATTACAGAACTATTTCCAAAATTACGGACGGAAGGTAACAGAATGTCAAGAAAAACTTCCAATGATCACAATTTCAGTACCGAAAAAGTTTGGTTAAGGAAAGAGTTTAGATGAGAGTAATCTTTTTACTCTTATCGGTTGAACGACTGTGGGTGCGGTCTTTTATCATTCCTGGAATTTATTAATTATCTTAGCAAGAAAATGAATTTCTTGGTATATAGAAGCGTTATATAGATTCCCGCCCCCGGTTTATTTGAAAGAACTATCGGATTTGTCCAAAACTGGTGAGACTGAGATTGCTCGATCGCTGAGCAAATCCCGGTTGGTTTCTCTTCTGTAGTATTTGCAACCCCGTTACAGACTTGTGCCATGACATCACAGCGGCATACAAATACAGAGATTAGATTTATAGATCTAAACTCAACTCCAGTAACGAGGAAGGAAAAGTAAGAAACCATCCTAATTATCTGTGAAATGGGCACCAGCTGAAGCTCCTCTTGAGCTTACTTGAAACTCCTGGGCTCTCTGTCAACGCAAAATAACAAAGCAATACGTCTGGAATAAACAGGTCGCTCACCGGATTGTATCCTGCGATCGGTTCTCCCAGCGTATGTTTTTTTTTTCATCTGGCGGCGAACCAAAATCAAAACCAAGACAGACCGTATTGTCCCTCATGAAGAATGTCTGCCCAGAATTCAACCATCCCAACTTGATCGCAGGCAGTTCTTATATTCAGCAGTAATCCAAACATTTTGCCAGCAGTACAGGCTGCTTTTTCTGAACTTCAGAATTAAATACATAGAACATAACAGTGTAAGTATAAAGCGGAACATCACAGTACTTTGATAAACTTTGTGCTTTGAACTTGGAACTTAAATGAGAATCACACACACAAAACGCTGTGGGAGCACAGCAAGTCAGGCAGCATCTCCGAAACTGAATAAGCGCTCGAGGTTTCGGGGTGAGACCATTCATTAGGGCTTGACAGTAGCAATGTACGTTCTTATTCTACAGAGCCACAAGACTCAAATATTTCTCGTTTATTCTCCCTTTCAATCCTGGAATTATTCGTGTGAAATTCCCATGGGCCCTCTCCAATGCCAGCACATTTTTTTTGTGAGATGATGATCTGGAATTTATTCTAATATGGCATTTCACTTGTCATTTTCTTGCCAATTCTCCTCATCTTTCGAAGATCCTCTGCAAACGGCCCGTTTCCTCAACAGTACCTGCCCCTACAGCAATATTCATGCCATCTGCAGGCTTGGCAACAATACCGTCTGCTCCATCATCTGTATCATTGACATGCAACAGCGAAAAAATTGGTCTCCACACGGACACCGGCGGAAGATCCGTTTACACTCACTCAATTTTTCTTACTGTTCAGCCAATCCTCATTGTTCTTCTTGTAATACCATGGATCTAATTTGGTAAGCTGCCTGATGTGTGGCAACGAGTCAAAGTTCTTTCAAAAGTCCAAATACACAACATAAACTACAACCCCTTTTTCGTATCCGACATGTATTCTCCTCAAGGAAATTCAGCGGGCAGGATCTCTACATCAGGCAAAGTTTGAACCCATTTGTAATGGGTGTGTCCCTTGGGCCTGATGATTTCTAAGCAGGATATTAAGAGAGATAGCAGAGGGGTGCAATGACTTTGTCATCTCTTGTCCTGCCTTACGCAGCTTAACAATTGAATCCTACCACCAAGATCAGGCTGTCAGGTATATAAACTTTTTATTCTATCTTCCCCCTTTCCTAAAAAAAGTGAGGTGCCATTTGCAATTTTTCTGACATTGGGCGCCATGCAGGAGTCCAACGATTTTGAGTGATCATTGCTAATGCCTCCACTATCTCCAATGCACACTCTTTAAGAGCCCTGATGTACAGTTCATGTGGTCCGGCTGACTTATGGACCCTTTGGTCTTTCAGCTTTTTGAGCACATTCTACCCTTGTAAGAATAACTGCATCCACTTCTGTTCTTTCACACATGACAACATCAGACATCTACTAGAATCTTCCATTGTGATGATTGATGCAAAATACTCATTCAGTTCATCTGCCATCCCCTTGTCCCCGTTACTATCTCTCCTGCCCTATTTCTAGCGGTCCTATATCCACTCGTATTTCTCCATAATTGTTCTGCACTGAAGCACAATTTCTCTACCATGTTGATGTTATTCATTAGATTGCTTTCATATTTCATCTTTTCCCATAAAACTATTCTGTCTGTTCTCTGCAGGTTTTTAAAAGTTTCCCAATACTGATTTCCTGCTAGTTTCTGCTTTGTGAAATACCCTCTCTTTTGCTTTTCCGTTTGTCACGATTGTTCTAATTTTACAATTTCTTTGTTTTTCGAATGCAAGAATTCTGCACGTTCCTCTGTATTAACAGAAGCTCACTGCATTTCCGTCCTGCAGACCATCCTGACAGCGTCTCATTCAAGCCGAATTTGGCCATGAACTTTTTCAGTCCATTGTAATTTATCTTATTCCATTGAAATACTGCGGCGTCAGACTTTACTTTTCCCCTATCGTATTTAAAATTGATCTCAATGATATTGTGATCACTGATTCCTAAATGTCCCTTTACCTTAAGCTCTCTTATCATTTCCGATTCGTTTCAGAACGCCCAATGCAGTAGAGCTGATCGACATGTCGGCTTAAGGAGAAGCTGCAAGAAACATGCGAAACCAATCTATCTGAATGTGGAAAAATGCCATGGATATCATGGCGTTGTCTTACAGCCACACGCTTGTCTGTTGAAATCTGTGGTTTGTGTTCCATCTACTGTCTGGAGGTCTTTACATACTTCCCATGAGGGTGGTTTTACCATTTCAGCTTCTTAACGCAACCCAAAATGATTCCATTGCTTACGACCCTTTGCCATATATTTCGACTGAACTGATGCCATTCTTTAACTGCAGAGCCACGCTACCTTCGCTGCCGATCTTCCTATCCTTCCGATACAACATGTAGCCTTGGATATTCAGTTCGGAAATGCGATCACATTTCAGCCACGATCCAGCGATAGTCACCGCATCCTAAAATCCGTCATCTGTAACGGTGCAACAAGATCATCCTTTTAATGTCTCAATCTGGAGCTGCAGATCAGTGACATTCATCAGTGATCAGCGAATATTTACAGGAGAATGAGGTGTAACTGCTCTGTTGCAGGTGGCATGTGTCTGTGTGAACGATAAGAGAGGGAAGAAGAGGAGTAAAGTGCAGAACACTCATTGGTCGTTCCCATCAATAACAGGTGTTACGACTTGAATATTGTTGGCGGTGTACCGACCACGGGAATACCGCGGCAGGCTGGTCAGCGGCGCTGAGTCCAACGCTGTGACTCAGAATACAAGGGAGAGGAGATGCGTTACAGAGGATTGAGCCTTGGCAAACACCTAGATGGTTGAGAAAAATGCCAGAATATGCCCCAACGGGATACTGACCCAATGTAGAGTTCACTGAAATGTCTCAATCCTTTGTCACAATACTTTCGTATCCGACAACGGTATCCTTCACCTGTTGCATATGCTTCGAAACATTCAGCTTCTCGAACATTGTCTTGTCTTGCTTCATACTCAGCTTCATCTTCTAAAAAAAACAAAAAACATGCTGTTACTGAGATCGGCATTGTAGGGTATCCAAAGGCCATGTACGTTCCTGAATGAACGTTAAGATTCTTAATTAACGTTCCCCAGTTTCTGCCCAATGCATTTCCATTCCGCATTCGGCCGATTGAGCGCTGTCCCGTAAAGACCATACTGATCATAAACTACAGCGACCTTAACACTTCTGTGATTAAGGGCATTGTTCACAAATGGTCCCCAGCGAATTATTGATAATTCGCTCGGTACAACTACATATATTTTTTTTTCTTATCGGGACTTGAGTGCGGAAGAAATGCAACAATTGAAAGCTAATGTTCTTTATTTATGACCATAAGGTAAGATTGGGGGCTATGTAATGGCCTATGAAATTAACGGGTTCTTTGCAAATGTGTTTCCAGTGGTGCAAGGCACCTTCACTGTGTTAGAGTCCTGAAAGAGTCAGGGACCTGAATTGTTATTACAAATGAAAAAATGCTCAGCAAACACAAAGATATTAAGACGGAAAAATCTCCTGGGATAGATGTCACAGAGTCCTCAGAGAGGATGCTGAAGAGATAATGGACATATTGGTAATGTTCATTACAGAATCACTTCATTTTGGTACGTCTCGGAGGACTGGAGAAGATTAAAAATATTACTCCACACTTTACGAAGTTATGAAGGCGAATGTTTGGAAATTTTAGGCCAGTTAGCTTAATTAAACTGGGAAAATATTGAAGTCCATTATTAAGGGTGAGTGTGCGTAGTGCTTGGAGACTAATAATTAAATAACTCTAAGTCAGCAGTGTTTCTCTGAATGGACATCTAGCCTGATCAATCTGTTCGAATTCTTCGAGGAAGTGGCAAGTGGTTTAAATGTGAGGCAGTTGTGCCATTTCCTTGGGCTTTCTGAAGGTATTTGATAAGGTGCCACACATGAGGCTGTTTAACAAAATAAAATCCAATGGCATTAGCTTGAAAATACTGACATGAGTAGAGTAATGTCTGACAGGCAGGATGCAAAGTTTGTGAATAAAAGAGGTCTTTTGTGGTTGGCTGCCGGTGACTAGAGGTGTTCTTAGGGTCAGTATTGGGACATCCAGCTTTCACCGTTTTTGTGCATGTTTTGGATAATGGAATTAAATGCTTTGCGGCAAAGCTTTGACAGAAGATATGGAGATAAGTGAGGTCGGGTAGGTAGAGCTGAGGAACCAATGAGAATGCAGCAAGACTTAGATAAATTGGAAGGACGGGGGAGTGGTAGAAGATGAAATGCAGTGTTGGAAAAAGTATAAGAATGCATTTTGGTAAAAGAAACAATAGTGCAGACCACTATCTGAATGGGCAGAAGGTTCAACCATCAGAGGTGCAGAAGGACAGATGCTTCCTCGTTCAAGACTCCCAGAAGGTTATATATCTGTTGTAAACACGGAAAATGCAATGTTGGCATTGATCTGAAGGGGTATAGAATATACAAGCAAGGAGATGCTAGTAGCTTTCTGCCGACCCCAGGCTATTCCTCTCACGATAGAACGCACGACCACGATTTCCTACGAGCACATGTTCTTCCCTATGTACTGCGTTATTTCCCCGATTTACATCAATGCCGACTCTTTCAACAGGGTCAACGGAGAATTACAAACTCTCCAGCTCTCTGTCAATCGGGTCAATGGTCATGTGGTCAAGTCAAAGTCCATTTATTATCAAACTATGTTATGTCACCAAATACTATCGTGATGTTACTGTTCTTGCTGGTATCCAGAGTACAACAGAGAAATGCAACTGAAACATTGAAGTGGCATGGCAAAACTGAGACTATGCAAATGACTAATATGCAATAGATGACAAACTGAGCAGACAGCACATAAACAACTTAATAAATAACGAATGAATGGAAGGATAGATAGAAAGATGGGCTGATGGACAACAAAATAATTAACACTGAGGTCATGAGTTGCTGAGTATTCGAAGAATGAGGGGATTTGGGGGGAGGAATCTATTTGAAAACTATCGAATGTTAAAAGGACAAAAATATAGTATATGTAGCATAGTCTAGGAACAGAGGGCATAACCTCAGAACAGACTTGTCCATTTACCATATAACATTTAACCATATAACAATCACAGCACGGAAACAGGCCATCTCGGCCCCCCTAGTCCGCGCCGAACTCTTAATCTCACCTAGTCCCAACTACCCGCACTAAGCCCATAACCCTCCACTCCTTTCCTGTCCATATACCTGTCCAATTTTACCTTAAATGACACAACTGAACTGGCCTCTACTGCTTCTACAGGAAGCTCATTCCAGTCAGCTATCACTTTCTGAGTAAAGAAATACCCCCTCGCGTTTCCCTTAAACTTCTGCCCCCAAACACTCAATTCATGTCCTCTCGTTTGAATCTCCCCTACTCTCAATGGATACAGCCTATTCACGTCAACTTTATCTATCCCTCTCAAAATTTTAGATACCACGATCAAATCCCCCCTCAACCTTCTACGCTCCAATGAATAGAGACCTAACTTGTTCAACCTTTCTCTGTAATTTAAGTGCTGAAACCCAGGTAACATTCCAGTAAATCGTCTCTGCACCTCTCTAATTTATTGATATCTTTCCTATCATTCGGTGACCAGAACTGTACACAATATTCCGAATTTGGCCTTATCAATGCCTTGTACAATTTTAAAATGAAATCCAACTTCTGTACTCAATGCGCTGAATTATAAAGGCCAGCTTTCCAACAGCCTTCTTCACCACGCTATCTACATGAGACTCCACCTTCAAGGAACTATGCACTGTTATTCCTAGATCTCTCTGTTCAACTGCATTCCTCAATGCCCTGCCGTTTACCCTGTATGTTCTAATTGGATTATCCCAGCAAAAATGTAGAACCTCACACTTCTCAGCATTAAACTCCATCTGCCACCGTTCAGCCCATTCTACTAAACGGCATGAATCTCCCTGCAAGCTTTGAAAACCCACCTCATTATCCACAGCACCTCCTACCTTAGTATCATCGGCATACTTAGCACCCGATTATCCAGATCATTTATGTATATTTCAAACAACATTGGGCCCAAAACAGATTGCTGAAGCACCCGCAAGTCACAGGCCTCCATCCCGAAAAACAATTATCCACCACTACACTCTGGCATCTCCCATCTATCCACTGTTGAATCCATTTTTTACTCCACCATTAATACCTAACGACTGAACCTTCTTAGCTAACCTTCCATGCTTCCATGTGGAACTTTGTCAAAGGCCTTGCTGAAGTCCATATAGACTACATCCACTGTCTTACCCTCGTCAACACTCCTCGTAACTTCTTCAAAATTTCAATAAGGTTTGCCAAACATGGCCTTCCACGCACAAATCCATGCTGGCTACTCCTAATCAGATGCTATCTATACAGATAATTATAAATACTATCTCCAAGAATACTTTCCATTAATTTACCCACCACTGATGTCAAAGTGACAGGTCTATAATTGCTAGGCTTACTTCTAGAACCCTTTCTAAACAATGGAACCAACCATGAGCAATACCACAATCCTCCGGCACAATCTCCGTTTCTAATGATATCGGAAAGATCTCTGTCAGAGCTCCTGCTATCTCTACAAAAACTTCCCTCAAGGTCCTGGGGAATATCCTGTCAGGAACCGCAGATTTATCCACTTTTAAATTTCTTAAAAACGCCAGTACTTCCACATCTTTAATTGGCATAGGTTCCATTTCTTCGTATTGTTTCCCACACCTTACACCTTACAATTCAATATTCTTCTCCTTAGTGAATACCGAAGCGGAGAAATCGTTCAAAATCTCTCCCATCTCCCCCGGCTCCACACATAGCTGACCACCCTGATTCTCCAAGGGACCAATTTTATCCTTCACTACCCTCTTGCTTTTAATATTACTGGAGAAACTTTTCGGATTTACTTTCAACTTATTTGCAAAACCAACCTCGTATCTTGTTTTAGCTGTTCTATTCTCTTTCTTAAGATTCCTTTTACATTCTTTATATTCCTCGAGCAATTCCTTTACTCCATACTGCCTATATCTATTGTAGACATCAATCTTTTTCTGAACCAAGTGTCTATAATCCCTTGAAAACCATGGTGCTTTCAAACCTTTAATATTTTCCTTCAACCTAACAGGAACATAAAGATGCTGTACCGTCATAATTTCACCTTTAACTGACCTCCATTTCTCTATTACATTCTTCACATAAAACAACTTGACCCAATCCACTCTCTCTAAATCTCTTCGTATCTCCACAAAGTTAGGCTTTCTCCAATCAAAAATCTCAACTCGATGTCCAGTCCTAACCTTCTTCATAATTATATTGAAGCTAATGCTATTGCGACCACTGGACCCGAAGTGCTCCCCAACACATACATCTGTCAGCTGACCTATCGCATTCCCTAACAGGAGATCCAAAACTGCCCCAACTCTAGTCGGTACTTCTATGTATTGTTGTAAAAAAACTATCCTGCACACATTTCACAAACTCTAAATCATCCAGCCCTTTTACAGAATGAGCTTCCCAATCTACGTGTGGAAAACTAAAAGCTCCCACAATCACTACCTTGTGTTTACTACAAATATCTGTTATTTCCTTACATATCTGCTCTTCCAACTCACTTTCCACATTAGGTGGCCTATCAGTGTTACTACACCTTTCACATTCCTCAATTCCACCCAAAATAGCCTCCCTAGAGGAGCTCTCTATTCATTCCTTGCAAAGCACCGCCATAAGATATTCTCGGATAAGCAATGCAACACCTCCTCATCTGGCCCCTCCTACTCTATCACAAATGAAGCAACTAAATCCAGCAATATTTATTTGCCAATCACACCCTTCCTGCAACCATATTTCACTAATAGCTACAACATCATAATTCCTGGTATCAATCCACGCCTGAAGCACATTCGTATTTCTTACAATGCTCCTAGCATTAAAATCAATACATTTAAGATACACTCCACCTTCTCCTCTCTTATCATCCTTAACAATGCATTCAAATTTATTGTCTTTTTCTTTCTTTTCTGCTACATTTTCGGGCTGAGCGCATCCCTTCTTCATCACCTGCCTTTCCTCCCTCACACACTGTCTACTTACTTGCCCTACAGGTGAACTAACCTCCTCTCCCATAGATTCCTCAAATTGTTTCTCGCCCCCCCCCCCATCTTACTAGTTTAAAGTCTGCCCTGTAGCCCTAGCAAACCTCCCCGCTAGGATGTTGTTACCCCCAAGGTTCAAGTGTAACCCGTCATTCTTGAACAGGTCACGCCTGCCACAGAAGAGGTCCCAATGATCCGGAAACTTGAATCCCTGCCCCCTGTTCCAATCCCTCAGCCACTCATTCATCCTCCATCTAATTCTATTCCTACTCTCACTGTCGCGTGGCACAGGCAGTAATCCCGAGATTACTACCTTTGTGTTCCTTCTTCTGAGCTGCCTTCCCAACTCCCTATACTCTCGTTCCAGGACCTCTTCCCCTTTCCTACCTATGTCATTGGTACCTACATTTACCACGACCTCGTGGCTCCTCACACTCCCATTTCAGTATATCTTGGACGCGACCAGAAACGTCCAGATCCCTGGCAACAGGGAGGCAAACGACCATCTGGGACTCCCGATCACCTCCACAGGTAGGGATCCACCGCCTGTCTGAACCCCTGACTATCAAGTCCCCTATTACTATGGTTCTCTTTCTTCAATCCCTACCCTTCTGAGCTACAGGGCCGTCCTCTGTGCCGGAGGCCCGGCCACTGTCACTTCCTCCAGGTAGGCTGTACACCCCCCCCCCCCCAACAGTACTCAAACATGAGTACTTATTATCAAGCGGTACAGCCACTGTGGAACTCTCTAGTACCTGCCTCTTCCCCTTCCTGACCGTTACCCACCTATCTGCCTCCCGTGGCCCCGGAGCGACCACCTGCCTGTAACTCCTTTCTATCACCTCCTCACTCTCCCTGACCAGGCGAAGGTCATCGAGCTGCAGCTCCAGTTCTCTAACTCGGCCCCACAGGAGCTGCAGTTCGGCGCACCTGGCGCAGATGTGGACGTCCAGGAGGCTCGGAGACTCCAGGATCTCCCACATCCGACACCGAGAACAACAAGCTGCCCTCACACTCGTACTTCCCGAATATCTGAAAATAACAAGGAGAGCTAAAATATAAGCCTACTGTGCCTTATTCCGCCTAAGCCCTCTGAGACCAAGCCCAACACTCTGCTCCCGGCTCAATCCGCTGCCCGCAAACGAAGCTGCCCGCTGCTTAAGGCCGCGTTCTTTATATATCTTCCCTCCTTCCCAGGCCTCCTTCACGCGCCTGCGCAGTCCCGACTCTCAGAACTCCGATGTGAGAAGCAATTTGAAAATGGCCGCCGCCGCACTTCCTCTCAAAGACTTGCTGTGTCTTCCAAAAGTTCATTTAGAACTTAGATGAGGTGGGATTTCAACAGCTGGAGAGTGGCTGATCAAATGAATTGAATGTTCCTGACTGCTGTGGAAGCCACGTCGTTGGGTAATTTTATATGGAGTCTCAGATGGAATTTCAGAATGCAGAAGGGTATAATTGAAAAAAATAAACCCTTGAATGAAAGTCGTAGCAGCTGAGATGGTCGCTAATGGCTTAGTTCTGTTGTTATGTCACAGCCTCCTCTTCTTTCTGTTCATCCATGCATCTACGTATAAGATCAAACAACATCGGAGGAGAATTAGGCATTTTTGACATCGAGCCTGCTCCGCCAATTCATGAATACTGATCCAATTTCCCACTAATCGCTGAGGTCCTGCTTTGTTCACGCATCTCTTCGTGCCCTCACCAAGCAGTAACCTATCAACCTCTGCCTTGAATCTGCGTAATAGCCTCGACAGCTGCCTGTGGCAAAGAATTACACAGATATCCCAGCTGTTGGTTGAATCAGTCTCTCTTCATCTCAGATTTAAAATGGGCGCCCCCTGTATTCTGATACTGTGCCCTTTGGTTTTTGTCTCTGGCACGTTAGGAAACAAACTTGCCACATCCACTCTGTCAAGACGTTTCCTCATTAGAGAGGTGGCAATGAGGCCAATTTCACACAGTACAGGGAAGGTATAACCCTGTAGAAGGAAGGACAGGGTTGGTAATTTAAGATGTCAGCTGGTTTGATGAATTTACTCAATGAATAAAAAGGGGAAGTCTGTAAATCTTTGCAAGTTCCGATCGAACGAGACATATGGGGAGGAGGAGGAACCCAGAAAATAACCGAATTAGGACAAACACGAGGAAATTGCAGATGCTGGAAATATAAGGCAAAATCCACGGAATGCAGGAGGGACTTGGGAGGATATACATCTTCTATGGAAATAAATAAACAGCAGGAAATTTCACTTGAGACCCATCTGGAGGGAACTAAGAAATCCGGAAGTGTGAATTAAAGCTCAACGACAATCATGATTAAGGTGAATCACAGGGCATTCCACACAAAGATCAAGAACAAGAGAAGATGGTAACACGTACCGGTAAAATCGGAACATATCTTCGGATACGGAGAATGTGCCGGACGTAAAACTTCAGTACAGTATTTTCCAAGGAAACGGATATGGTGGATCAGTACTGTGTGTATAAATATGTTAGGGTCTTTCGATGTCAAGGGTAAGGTGCATTAAGTTGGCCATGTCCACAGCACCTCATTCGATTTACGTCAGCACATTGAAGGTCGCAAGCGACAAGATTTCTGGTGTCTTGACTAGTACCTTCGTGTCCTCCTGCCAGCTAGCACTCACCATTATGTAATCCATCCCCTTATCACCCCCTTATCCCGCTGAACCCAACCGGTGCAGTCTCCGCTTCTTCGGTGAAATCCAACAGAGTTTCGGGGAACGCTTCTGCTAGTCTTTCCCCTCCGTCCTGAGCAACTGTTAGGACTGCACTCTGGTCTGCCAAATTACTCCATTTTCCCATTCCCATTCTGAGAGTCTGTTCCCTAATTAATTAATTAATTAATTAATTAATATTTTTACAGATGCAGCGCCACCCCAACAAAATGCAGAGAATACGATTAAAAACTGAAGAGATCAGGGGACAATCTACAATCACTAATTAAACGTAGCAGGCGGTTCTTTGGACTGTGGAAGGACACCCGGGGAAAACGAGCACAGCGAACGAGTCGAACGTACTGAGTGTGCTGACTGAGGACGCCGGACGTGATCTGAGAACTCCGTTCGGCTACGTGCCCGACAACGGTCTTTCCTACTGGGTTGATATGTTTACTTGAGCAGCTCATATTCTGTCTAGATTCCTTCCTGAGGATATGAATATCGATTTCTCCAGCACCATTTTATTTGACCCTGCTCAACGTTTTCTCTTGTTCCATCCATTTTTCTGGCTCCTCTATCCTCCGTTCTCTTCTGCTCACTTACCCGTCTTCTCCACCAGGTGATCCTCCTTCCTCGCTTTTTCCATTGTCAAGTGTCCTCAGTTTCCCATTCATTCGTTCATTAATTCTTCCACCTATCACCGCACAGCTTCTTACGCAAACCCGCTCGCCCCTGCATTGCTCATCACTTATTTTCACATTCCCCCTGTCAGTAGGTAATCTAACCCATCATCCGCCTAGTCGGCCCCTTGTCCTTTCCAATCCAGAAAAAGGATCTTCAAGGTGTCAGCTTATTCTCTTTTTTGGAACATTACAGCACCAGAACATACCCACCAGAAAAAAAAGGGCCGACAAATGGCAGATGGAGTTTAATACAGACAAGTGTGAGGTATTACACTTTGGAAGTACAAACCAAAGTAGAACTTACAAGGTAAATGGTAGAACACTGAGGCGTGCAACAGAACAGAGGGATCTGGAAATACAAATACATAATTCATTCAAAGTGACGTCACAGTTAGATAGGATCGTAAAGAGAGCTTTTGGTACATTGGCCTTTTGAAATTAAAATATTGAGTATAAGAGCTGGAATGATATAGTGAGGTTGTATAAGGCACTGGGGAGGCCAGATTTGGATTTTTGTGTGCAGTTTTGGTCACCGAATAAAAGGAAATTTATTAATATGGTTGTAAGACTGCAGAGAAGGTTTACAAGGATGTTGCCAGTACTTGAGAAACTGAGTTATAGAGGAAGGATGGATGGGTTAGGACTTTATGACCTGCGGTGTAGAGGAATGAGGAGAGATTCGATAGATGTGTGTAAAATTAGGATATGTATACATAGAGTGAATGCAAGCAACATTTTTTCCACTGAAGGTAGAGGAGAAAAAAAGCAGAGAATATGTGTTAACGGTGAAAATTGAAAAGATTAAAGGGAACATTAGAGAGGGGCTTCTTCACACAGAGTGTGGTGGGAGTGTGGAATGAGCTGCCAGATGAAATGTTGAATTTGGGCTCAACTATAACATTTAAGAAAATCTTGAACAGGTACATGGATGAGAGAAGTATGGAGAGATAGGTTCTATGTGAGGGTCAGTGGTACTAGGCAGAAAAATCTGTCGACACATCCAAGTAGGGACAGAAGGCCTGTTTCTATGCTGTAATGTTCTATGCTTATATGGTCCCACAAAGACGTGCCGAAACAGTTAAATTAGTTACATAATGGTAAAGTACTCATCTCTGCTTGCATCATGAGCATATCCTTACATTTTCCTCGTAGACACATCTCAGTCTCAGCGTCTCTTCAAGGTCAGTCCTCCTTGTGCCGCAACCACCACCCCAGGACGTGCATCCCATGCACCAACTACGCTCTGTGTAAAGGTCTTCCTCTTTAGAATTCATTTGAAATTACCGCCCGAAGATCCTGCGGCACATTGTGTATGTCTCAAAGTAATCGTTTTTTTTTCGTGTCGTCTACAAGATTCTCTGTCAGATCATTTGCATACATTCGAGACAGTTATGTATATCACAAACCCCGGAACAACTCACTGCCGTCCATTACCTATGGGCTGTTATTTCTCTGTTGTGTGTAAGGTGCGATTATTGGGTTCCAACGTTGCAATCTCTGCCTACTTCTGGCGGCATACGAATCTGCTTTTTTTTTAGAGTGTATCAAACAGCATCGACTGACATATCGGCGAGATATGTCTGTATTGCTCTAACGCATCGAAGCAACAGAGGCAGATCTGTAGTATTGCTTAGAGAAAGTTATGATTTATCTTCGCACATTTCCAACCCATCTGCACTTTTCCGAATCTCCTTCAGGTTTTGCGTCGCCTACAATCATATTTATGAGTCAACCACGTTTTCTTCCAATTTAAACAGCAGAACATCACCAAAACGTGTCACATGCAGAATGGCTGACTCCACCACTACAGTCTGTCCTCTTTGGCGAGCACAATTTTGAATCCTTGCTATCCAATCAGGCTTCCGGAACGGGTCGATCTCAGAATTCTTACTGCCTGTCGGCTCCCAACGCACGGGTATTGGCTGGCACAATGCTTCACGGTCCCAGCGAGCCATTAATCTACAATGACCAATTAACCTATTAGGATAGAGCGCCGTGGGAGGAAGCAGGAGCATGCCGAGGAAACCCAGTCGGTAACGCCTTTCAGGCAGCGGCAGGAAATGAGAACAGTCGATAAAAGGGTGAGAGAAAGCGGCCAGTGAAGATGTGCTTCGGCGATTCGGAGAGTTCACATACCAATCAGAATGTCAGGGGTAATGCTGCAGTACAGGACGCTATTCCTGAAGGGACAGCGGGAAAAACCTCTGATGTATCCACCAGTTGAAGCTGTTTATGCCAGAGCCATACTTCGGATGTCATCTCACATTCCGTGCAGACTCAAAATAAATAAATAGACATCTTGTGCTTTACCTCAGCAATCACCTTCCCCACATACCCAATGTACTCAATTCAATTCGACGGATTGCACCACCACTGCGCACATGGCCCAAGAATTTCTTATTTATTTAGCAGAAGGGATTGCGATGGCAGTTAATGCTTGAGACGGATGGCCGAACGAAGATTGAAAGAGAAGATTTATGAGTGAGAGTTTCTGAATTATTTTTCGAGGTAACAGACAGATTCCAAAGAACTCAGAATCAAGTGTAGATTTGCGGTCTGTCCACGGTAACCATTCTGCCCGAAACATTCAACAGATGGTACTCTTGGAAACAAAAGCTCTGGCCCGAGGAAAGCGCTGGAGATATATCGAGCATACCTGAGTATGCATTCGCGGCGCACGCACAACCCGCAGGCGTATTGCGGTGGAGATGCAAAAACTTCGCATGGAAACTCTTGCAGAATCACCGACTTGGTGGAGCGGAAGCGCACATTACAGGCAACTCGTGAAGAATGTAAAGAAAAGGAGAAAAGAGGAGGAAGATTGGGAAGACGTCCCCTACCGTGTTCGGGTATAGATGAGGGGGGAGAGCAGGAGCTAATCGAAGCTGGCCGTAGCCACAATGGAACTGCAATGCCACTGACGAAATGGGATATTTTGAAGGGTATTAGAGCAGCGTCACCGAGCATGAATGCGGTCCTGACAACGCAGTGTGAAGTTGGCCATGAGACTAAAGAGCGATTTCACGTTCTCCTTCAGCTGCACCCTGAACCTAGCCTGGTCAACGGCGTACAAGGCCGTGTTGGTGCAGCAGCTCAGCAGTTGCAGCATGTAGCCCAGCTCCCGCAGAGATGTCGGGGGTATCACGTAAATGTAAAAGATCACGCTATCCCACAAGGAATACACCGTCTGTAGCGCCCATAGCAGGATGAAATTCCCCGACATCACCAGCAGTAACAGGAGGGATTGCCTGCGTTTCTTCATCTCAGGGTCAGTAGGCGTCTCGCCATCGCGCGAACCACGGAGTCTCCTCCGGGCTCGGCTGGCTACTAAGACGTGCCGTATGGTTATACCGTTAAGCAGGAGAATCAAGAAAAAGGGGAATATTGGGGTGAGGATGAAATGAACCAGTTCAAATGTTGACTCCTGAGATGCCGAAAATAAACGAGGACTACTCAGACAGAGCACGGACGTCATTAATGTCGCATATTTCCCATCGAGCCTAAAGTACCAGAAAATGTTCTTTACGCAGCTCAGCAGAGTCACTGTCCCCAGAACCAGAGCCGCCGCTCTCCCGGTGCAGTATTTAAGTTTTAGCTTCGGAAAACAAATGGAGACAAATCGATCAAAGGTGAAAGTGACCGTGAACCAGACCGAACAGTCCGTGGCGGCGTAGAATCCGACGGCGTGGATGTTACACACGGGAACACGTAGTGACCACAATAAAACCTCAAATGAGATGTAGGTCACCGGAATCTTGCTCAATACCAGATCGAAGAGAACGACGAGCTGATCCGCTGCTACCATGGCAACCAGGTACATTGTGACGCCTTTGGAGAGCCCGCACTTTCCACGAGACAGGATGACGATTGTCACCACGTTTACTGTGCGGAGAGGAGATAAAGACAAGTAACAGACATTACGTTGCAAACATTTTCCGAAAATAACATATTTTAATCGACAGCACTTCCGAGAGCAGAGATGAACATGGAACTGACCTATCTTCTAAGCAGATTATCGGGAATCATTATAAAATCGGTAGAGATAATTATGTAAATGCTGATCTTCAGAATAATCTAACTGAAACCTAGCGAGTATTGAATGCCCGAGATATCATGGCCGTGGGGAAGTGGCTTCTGTAGTGGGGAGGTCTGCACCATTGACGAGTTTTCACAAACGGAAGAAATCCGTTTGTCAGAGAGATGGGTAGAGATTTCTTTACACAGTGTGTCGAATTTATCTTCATATTCGGCCATCGAGGTCAATTCAATGGAGGCTTCGGCAGCGGAGAGTGAAAGGCACTTTATTCGTCGGGGCATCAATAGATAAGGGGAGAGACAGCCAGAATGTGGTTGACAGGGGTAATAAATCAACGATGATGAAATGGCGATGAAGGTCCAGTTCTCGAAAGAGCGAATTCAGCTCTCGAACCTTATGGGCTAAGTAGTGATATCCATGGATGGCTGGAATGTATTCTGATCTTTGGCACCGAGGAAGGAATTGCAAAGTGGAAGGTTTAAGCGAATACTTATTTCAGGTAACATGTTTCACGGTGACAAGTTCAAATCCACTCAACAGTAAATATGAGAGTAAATCAAAAAAAAAGAAGAACACTAGTAATCGGAGCAGCAACAGTCCAACTGTTCGGACTGGCATGCTCCGGCAATGAAGATGATCATGGCCGATCTGACCATTGACTCATCGCCGCATACCTGCCTTTTCTTCATAGCGCTTAATTCTTCCACTAAATATATGACAGGTTTATAAAAATATATTAAATGAGGTTCCCTCCACAGCTTGATTGTGCTGATAATTCTATAGACTCCCCACCCGCTGGGAGAAGAAGTTCCCCCTCATCACGTCCTCAATTTACCCCCCAGAATCATCAGGCTTTTTCTCGTTGTTCTAGTCACAACTACCAGTGGAAGCCATTTTCTTGCCTCAAACTTATCTATCCCTTTCATAATTGCATATGTTTCTATATGATCTCCTCTCATCTTTCTGAAGTCAGGCGAGTACAGTCCCAGGCGACTCAATTTCTCGTCATAGTCTAATCACCTCAGCTCTCGAATCAGCTGGTGAACCTCCTACAAAGGGATTCAGGAGACCAGAAATGCGCAGTTCTCCTGATGCCGTCTTGTCAGTAGTTAGTGCAATTTCAGCAGAACATCCCCGCCCGAAAATTCAATCCCTCTGACAATGAAGGCGAGCATCCCATTTGTTTTCTTGATATCCTGCTGCACCTGCAAACCGACTTGTATTGTGACGCAAGCAAAATCCCTCCTCACAGCAGCATCCTGCAATCGTTTAATTGTTCCTCCATTTGTCCTTCCTAAGTGGACGACCTCGCATTTTCCAGCATTGTACTCCATCTACCGAACGCTGGTACATTTGCTTAACCCATTTATATCCCGCTGCAGGCTTTCGTCTGCCTCGGCACTATTTTTTGCACGTGATATATCATGGCACTGGTTATGCCCACGTGACCTCATGCTCTGTTGCAGGTGAGACTATTTATTTATGTATTCAATTCAGCAATGCGGCACGCACCACAAAACTTCTACAAAGCCGTTGAATCCTGCCCTGACCCAACTGGACTCATCAATATGGGGACAATAAACTCCAGAATTTCTAGTGACCTCTGTACAGGAAGGACGTGTAAGCTTAACAGGAAGTGTAGGTAAAATATGTTAGAATTTGACTGGATTGGGGAATATTTCCCTTGAGGACAGGTTGCGTGTGCTTTGTGTTGTTGCTCTTGGAGTTAGGGTGTACGGAAGCTCACTTGGTGGAAGTGTTTGAGAGGAGAAGGAGCACAGATAACTTTTGCCTGACAGAATACTAACCGGTATCCCGACATCCCAAACGCTGGGAAGGTATTTTCCTCAATGCATAGACACATAGTAACATAAAAACAAATCCGAAACACAATAAAGGTCATTTGATCGACAATGCTTTGCCAATCATGTCCTTCCTTAGAAATCACCTAGAGATACAAATAGCCCTCTATTTTTCTAAGATTCATGTAACTTTCAGAAGTCTCTTAAAAGACTTTGTCGTGCCCGCTTCCTCCACCGTCGCTGGCAGCACATTCCACGCACACACCACTCTCTGAGTAAAAAAACTTACTCCTGACATATCCTCTGTACTTATTCCCCAGCACCTTAAAACTGTACTCACTCATGCTATCCATTTCCTCTCTAGGAAAAAAAAATCTCTGACTATATACATTATCAATGCCTCTTATCATCTTGCACGCCGCTATCATATCACCTCTCATCCCCCATCGCTCTAAGGAGTATAGATAGAGTTCACTCAACCTATTGTCATAAGGCGTACTCCCCAATCTATGCACCATACTTGTAAATATCCTCTGCATCATTTCTATGGTTGCCACATCCTCCCTGTAGTGAGGCAACTAGAAATAAGAATACTACTCCAAGGGTGGTCTGACCAGGATCCCAGATAGCTGCAAAATTATATCTCGGCTGTGAAACTCAGTCCCACGCTTGATGGATGCCAATGACCTGTCTACCTTCTTCACCACAGGGTCAAACCGCGCAGCGGCCTCAAGTGGCCAATGCACCCGAACACCAAGATCACAAGAAAACCGACCTACATGCAGAATACGACCTGTCTGGAACATCACTTCCCCTTCTGTGGGAAACCTGGTTCTGATTTCACAAAGCAATGTCCCCTTGGATCCCATGCCGTCTTCCTTTCTGAAGCCTTGTATGGAGTACCTTATCAAGTGCCTTCAGCCGAGGTTTGCTGAAGCGGTACCGATTTGCCAGACTTGCCATGCAATTAGCATGTCGTTAGAAGACAGGTATGAAAGAGAAGTTGGATTATATTTTCCATTGCCAATATGTTTATTAGTTTCTACATAGAAGAATTCAGAGTAGAAAAAATGTACATAAAAGTTTAAAAAAGATTTTGAAACAACTACCAATTACATAATATACGGTCAAAATAACCTTCTTGCTATCCCGTATTCATGAATGTTAATCAATAGTAATATTGAACTATACTAATGTATTCCAAGAAAAGAAAGGATCTAACCCCTATCAAGACAGAAGTTGTTCATTCAGGAGAAAAGAAAGTAAAATACCTTCACATGTAATAAAAAATAATACTAGCCAATATCTGCGTTTAAGCAATGAATTGATGATTCAAACCTAATTCAGAAAAGGTCTCCACAATGCTTGAAAGTCTCGGCGAGATTTATAAATTGAACATCGAATCTTTTATAAATCTAACCATGACATAATGTCGCATAACCATTGAGCATGAGTTGGAGGGGGAAAAATAACATCTCTCCATTTAAACAAAAGCTTCCTCCAAGCTATAAGAGAGCTAAAGGACAGAATGTGTAAATCAGGTGCCTTCAGCTTTAGATCTTGTCCTGCAATAAAGCGGAATGGGAGCGTCAGAGGGTTAGGCTTAAAAGTGACATTAAACAGTAAGGAAAAATAGTTTTTCTTCCCTTTCAAAACCCATTTATTCCAATTTGTCTGAACCCTCCATGACTGATTTAGTTTTTTTTTAAAGAATGGGAGAGATTGGGTATTAAATAGTTTTACGATCTGTTTGCGGGAGCAAACATTTTTTATTTGAGCAATTGTCCGCTATATATAGCTTATCCAAAACTCACTGTTTCAGCTAGCTGCAAATCAGGGACTTTTTAACATCTCAATTATGTACATTTCCGATAAGCTCAGATAAGAATTTACTAGACGTAATTTCCAGTGTGACAGTTTTTTCTATTGGTTCACTATCTAATATTTATGACATATTACTCGAGACAAGGAATGTTCCTTCAGACAAAATTAAGAATCTCTGTGAACAAGTTTTACATACATCAATATCTGCAGAAACTTGGAATGAAATTTTTAAATTGGTTAACACTTCATCGTTATTTATGTGCTGGTTTTTCCCTCATATAATTTAAATTGGTACATGGAGCTCATGTAACTAAGGATACACTATCTCGGTTTTACTCGTATACATCTCCCTGCTGTGACAGATGTAATAACGGAGAAGCTTCAACTGCTTTAGGGTTGTCGGAATCTAGAAAAATATTGGATGGCTTATATTTTTCAACGTTAATAAAGAGGAGGAAACAAGACACTTACCAGGAACAGCTACAATGGCGAGAACAGGGTAGTAAATCAGTTGGAAAGCGTGCAGAGCATGCGTGATTCGAGAATCCAACGTCAGCGTTTCATAATTTTCAACAAGATATTGATACGCCCAGAAAATATTCTTTGCAATTCCCGGAGCATTTCGCGAAACATTTCCCAGATTATGATCCATTGCTGGGAACTTGCAGGTTCCTGTTCGCAATCCAGCCTCCCTCCTCTCTCTATCTGGAGCCCACTGGTCTCACTAGACCTGTCGTTGTAAGGGAGACATATTAATAGAACAGGCAACCAGCAGACACACCTCCGCGGTGACGTCGACAATCCCCACGGTCACTCTGTTAACTAGGTTCTACGGAATGACAGGTGCAGTTAACCCTTTATTTGCAGACCGTCAGAGAAGCGATACAATCGAACAATTGGAAGTATATCTCATAATCCCAGCAGTCGCCTCTCCACGGATGCGTGCCGTGTCTGAAAATTGGCACAAAATTGAGAATCATATTGACACACAGTTGGACACTGATGAAAACCCAGTCTGAAATGAAGGCACACGTAGCAAGCAGAAAATAAAATTAGCAGCAATGATGATATAAACAGATTAAATTTATATTTGAATGAATAGTTCATAAAAGAAACATCGTTCGATAGGTAGATTGTTAATGCTACCGATTTACGTAATTTCGCAATCATAATTTTCAAATACAAATCTTTGACTAGCGACCAATCGGGCCGTCGGGGGATTTGGGAGGAGAGGATTTCAATCAGCACGGATATAAAATGCGAAAGCGGGTTCTTACAGGGAAAAGCAGCTTTGACCAGGCGGCGTTTGTGGTTGATCCACAAGAGGAAGACAGGGGCAAGTTCAGTAGCCATCTTCTGAATGGCCCGAGAAGCAGGACATCTTCAGGCTTCTGCTCGCCGAGGCGGGAGCTCAGGGTGGCTTCTGCCAAAGTAGGTAAATACAAGAAAATCACTTGGCTGAGATTTTTTTTTCCTTCACTCTTTTTAATATCTGATCAGATGAAGATGCTAGGCAGGATAGTTCAATATTCCGCTTGTGGGATCTGGGATGGCATAGAGAACTCCGGTAACACTGACGACGACAGCCGCAAGGGCTATGTTCAGCTGCAGCTTCTGACAATCCGCGTTAAGGGCGTGGAGCTGGAATTGGCGAAGCTCCAGATCTTCGGGAGGCTGAACAGGACATATAGAGAGACAGTTCCACCCAGGAGACTGTGTGTCAATGTGGAAGCAGAAACGGCTGAATGTGGCCGGGCAGAGGCCCTGTGGCCATCCCCCGCAACATTTTGGATACCGCCGAGGAGTTTGAGGGGAGGGACGAGAACCTGACAGTGTTCAGTCACAGTGGTCGGATCTCAGGCTCTTAGGTTGCCTCTGTGACTCAGAAGAGAAGTGGGCGTTGAGCAGTGTATGTGTGTGTGTGTGCGTTTGGTTGGGTGGGTGGTCGGTAGCGTGATTGTCACGATGTGATGATGGGATAATCATTAGCGGTATGGACAGGTGGTTCTGTCGGCGACAACCTCAGGGATGTTTCGGACAGAGTTCTCAGCATTGCTAACGGGGTGTGTGAGCAGCTTGAAATCGGGGCCCACGAAGTTAGCAATAACATGGGTACCATCAGTGACGGAGTACTTCATAGCCAGTTCCAGGAGTTCAGAGATAAGTTAAAAGGCAGGACCTCCTGGATTTGCTGCCCGCGTTACGTGCTCTTGAGGTCGGAAGAGCCAATGCCTATACACAGAGTATACAGTTTATTATATGGCGAAGTGGTTGTTTTTATATTTTAGCACTCTGAAAATGATTGGAACATACTTTTTTCTCCCTTACCACTGACTCATTTTGCAGAATTTCCTGTGGGTCTCCAACTCTGAATTTTAAATATAAATATTCTTCCCATTTACTAAATAGTTCACGCCGCTATTCCCTCTGCCTCAGAGTAAGACTGGACACATCCCTACATTAAATTCCTAAATAATTATTTGACTCTTCTCCAGTCTGTCTAGTTCCTTCTGCAAACACCCAGCTTCCTCAGCTCTACCTGCTGTTCCATCTACCTTCGCATGAGACGCAAACCCTGTCAGAAAGCAATCAAATCCTTCAGTCAATCATAGACGTACAACGCGATAAGAAGCCGTCGCAACGCCGATTGCTGAAAAACTACACTGATCACTGCCGTCCAATCAGAAAAAGGAAAGGATCTACCCAGTAATGTTTACAGACAACTCCGGAAGGCTACAATATTAAACACCATCAACGTAGTCGGAAAGTTCTGAGCAAATGAGAAATGAACGTGATTGGCTGTGTCCGGACAAGAGGTTTCACCATCTGCTGAGAAACAGAGAAGACACAACAACTCACTATAAATGCAAGAGTTAGATTGGAATATATATATACAAACCAGATTTCTAGAAAAGTTGGGATATTTTGGAAAATGCAATAAAACAAAAATCTGTGATATGTTAATTCACGTGAACTTTTATTTAACTGAGAGAAGTATTAATAAAAGATTTTCAATAGTTTTACTGACCAACTTAATTGTATTTTGTAGATATACACAAATTTAGAATTTGATGGCTGCAACACTCTAAACAAAAGTTGGGACAGAGGCATGTTTACCATTGTGTTACATCACCTTTCCTTTTAATAACACTTTTTTAATCGTTTTGGATTTGAGAATACTAATTCTAGTAGATTTGCAATTGGAAATTTTGTCCATTCTTGCTTGATATAAGACTTCAGCTGCTCAACAGACCGTGGTCTCCGTTGTCTGATTCTCCTCTTCATGATGCACCATACATTTTCAATATGATATGGATCTGAACTGGCAGCAGGTCAGTCAAGCACACGCACTCTGTGTCTACAAAGCCACGCTGTTGTATCCCGTGCAGAATGTAGTCTTGCATTGTCCTGCTACAATCAGCATGGCCGTCCCGGAAAGACATACATGCAACTCACCCATGCGGTGCGATCTGATGCACCCCCATACCATCACAGATGCTGACTTTTGCACCTTTCGCTGATAACAATCAGGATGGTCGTTTTCATCTTTGGCACGGAGAACTCGACGTTCGTTTGTTCCCGAAGACTAGCTGAATTGTGGACTCATCTGACCACAGCACACGGTTCCACAGTCTTTCCGTCCATTTGAGATGAGCTCGGGCCCTGAAAACTCGCCGGCGTTTCTGCACAGAGTTGATGCATGGCTTCATCCTTTCGTAATACAGTTTCAAGTTGCATTTCTGGATGCAGCGACGGACTGTTTTAAATGACAATGGTTTCCTGAAGTAATCCCGAGCCCAGATGGCTATAATTGTCACAGTAGCATGACGGTTTCTCAGGCTGTGCCGCCTGAGGGCTCAAAGATCACGCGCCCTGAACAGTGGTGTCCGACCATGCCCTTGACGCACTAAGATATCTCTGAATTCTCTGAATCTTTTCACAACATTACGTACTCTAGATGTTGAAAGACCTAATTTCTCTACAATCCTGCGTTGGGAAATGTTCGTTTTGAACTGTACACCAATTCTCTCAAGAATTTTGGCACAAAGGGTTGAGCCACGATCCATCCTTGCATGCAAAGACTGAGCCTGTGATGGACGCTACTTTTATACCCAGTCATTATTTCTTTAGTTCCTGAGAAGGAGAAGGTAACTCACCATGGACTCTCCCAATAATTATGACTTTCTGTCCTTTTGTACCCAGCGACTAATCATTGACTCCGCCGTTTATCATATTGCAGACATTTTCTTGTGTTATGATGGAGGGGTGATGTAATTCCCCGCCTGTGTCAGGTCTCATAATGTACCTTTCCCGTTAGAGGTCATGGGATGGCCTGTACCAAAAGGTATCATACGGGAAAACCTTGCTGTGACGGAGGTCAGATCGTAGTTTAATTCGTCAGTTACTCGGATATACTGCGCATTCGTCTCATGAGGCAGTTTTGTTTTAAAGTGGTGTTTTACATTCAATCTTAAGTTTCTAAGGTTATTGCCGGCAGTTTCGCCGCAACGCTGCCAGTTTTAGTCCAGTCGGATAGTGAATAATTTATGGATTATGGATAAACCGAAGGATCGAGAAAAGTTGATGTCGTCAGCAGTACTGCAGAGTTGACCTTCTTGATTCCTCGTTCAAAGAGATAGCAACCGGCATCCGAGATAATCCCTGCTATAAGAGCAGGCAGGATTCGGGCAATGACATTCGTCAAGGGAAAAAGGGCAGTTCCTTTGAGCCGTTTTATTTTCTTTCAACGTAATTCGCCCAGGTAGGATTGATTCGCCTGGGATCAGCAGTAACGTCACGTCGCCGAGAAATTGGTTACTTCAGCTAACTCTCTTCACTTTGGCCGTCTCAATAACTTGAACTTTTACGTTTAGCTTTTAAAGACTGCGTTCACATTTAACGCTTTCAGACTATGTTTGCATTTATCACTTTAAGAACTGTTCGAGTTGCCGTATAGCAGTTATCTTCCGTTTAAGTTTGTCCTTTGTTTACTGTTCGATTGTTGTTGAGCAGAGTTTAAATAAATATTTATTTATTTGTTTATTTAAAAAAAAAACTGTCTGAGTTCTATATTCTTTGTTGCCGTGCCATAACAATTGGGGGCTCCCGGGTTTGGTTCCGTTTTGTGCATAAATGCTTGTTTAGTTTACTGTCTGTCTAGGAAATGGGAAATGCCTGATTCTTTTGTTTGATTGGCTTGTGGGTGGTATTCGGCAACAATTAATTTTGTCGACATTCTGGCATCACCAGAGTTATTAGCGAAGGCGAAAAAGAGTGAAGTATCTGAGATTGCCACAGGTTGGAATTTCTGGGTTTTTCGACGGCTCCAACAAATCCTGTAATTCAGCTGAAAAATAGCAAGATATAGATTAGGGTGCTTTTGATGCAGCTGTGTATAATAGGTTCGCTGTATGGAAAGCAGCGGTCCACTTACACCTGGAACAGGTAGCTTTTGAGAAGCTTAGAATAGAGGCTGAGTTAAAACAGAAACAGTTGTAAGCTAACTTGGAACTCAGTCGGCTGGAAGCTGACAATAAAAGGAGTGAATTTGTACTGGTGACAGCGGAACTAAGGTCATGTGATCAGACATCTGATTCTGGAAAAACGTCGCAGTTAGTCCGGGCATTACATTCGGCCCTTCTTTGAGTCAAACAGGAGTAAGGCTTTCAATATTTTTAAACTGCTGCTGTGATTTCAGAGTAGCCGAAGCATAAATGTCCAGTGATGTTACAGGGTGTAACTATAGGCAAGGCATAACGAGTGTATAGAGCTTTAACTGCTGAGCAAGCATTTGATTATGACATTGTGAAGCAGCATATACTGAAATCTATGAACTGGTTCTGGAAACATATCGAGAAAGATGCAAACATTTGAAGAAATCTCTGGCCAATATATGTGGAATTTGGCCACGATAAAGCTGGGCGGTTTGGGAGATGGGTCTAAAAATGTAAATGTGGACTATAATAATGGCGGAATTTAAAAGGAACATCCCTCTTGAAGTACGTACATCCGTAAATGAGAGTGAAACAATGCTCCCTTTCAGAAGTCTGCCAAATTAGCTAATGAGTATGCTTTTTACACACCTATATATGCATAACCCTTGGTTTACCTGGTTGAAATTACTATATTACGTATTTACTAATAAAATAGTGATTGTTAACAGCAAAACCTGACTCCAGGTGTGTTCTATTGCTGCTGAACTTTTACAGTGTTGCGTGCACTTAAGAGGTACTTTCCCCAGGTTTGCGTGTACGTAACAAGAGCAAGCTGAGCAAACTTCTAATACCTCAGCAGAAACCGTCTTCTGTTCTCACAGTTTTCTCTATATTCCTAAAAAAGTATTTCCTATTCTCGCATTTCCCTATCGCTTGAGACCGAACTGTAGTATTGCTATAACAAAGTTGTCATTTCTCCGGCCACAATTCTAACTGGACTTTTACCAATCTCCCTCAACATTGACAACTCCATCACGTTTGTGACGTCTCCAAGAGTATTTACGAGTCACTCCGATTTTCATCCAAGTCAAACGCCGAAACATTTCCAACAATTGTCACATGCAGCATGGCTGCCCTCCGCCACTGTCCTCTGTATTTTATTTGAAGCTATGCTATCCAATGCATCACGGTCTCATATCTCAGCCTAACTGAACGGGTCGTTCTCAAAACTCTTACTTCCAGTCTCATCCCAACAGTCGGGCCTTGACTGGCGCAATCCTTCACGGTCTGTGCGAACCTGCCAATACGACAATTTACAATGACCGATTAAACAATCAACACACAGGTGTTTGGTCTGTGGGAGGATTCAGGAGTACACCAAGGACACCCAGGTGGTCACGGATTATCGGCACTGGAGGGAAATGGGTAGAACGGAGGATAAGCAACGGGAGAAGAGAAAGACCAAGCTACGAGGCAAACAATAAATAAATAAATAGACATCATATGCCCTTTTCTCCGCAATCACCATCCACACATACCCAATATGCTCAGCGGAATTCGACGACGACGACAACTCAAGTCAAGTCACTGATTATCGTCATCTCGACCATTACTGCTTGTACAGTGCACAGTAAAAACGATACAATGTTTTTCAGGACCATGATGCGACATGAAACAGGACAAAAACTGCACTGAACTACGTAAAAACGACATAAAAAATACACTAGACTACCGACCTACCCAGGACTGCATAAAGTTCACAAACCAGTGCAGACATTACAATGAATACCAAGCAACGCAATAGGCATCGGAGAGGGCAGTAATTTGGTGTCAGTCCAGACTCTGGGGATTGAAGAGTCTGATGACTTGGGGGAAGAAACTGTTACATAGTCTGGTCGTGAGAGCCCGAATCCTTCGGTGCCTTTTCCTAGATGAAAAGAGGAGAAGAGTTTGTGTCAAGGGTGCGTGGGGTGCTTCAAAACGCTGTTCGCTTTGCGGATGCAGCTTGTAGTGTAAATATCCGTGATGGCAGGAAGAGAGACCCCGATGATCCACTCAGCTGACCTCACTATACGATGCAGCGTCTTACGATCCGGGATGGTGCAAATCACGAACCAGGCAGTGATGCATCTACTCAGGATGCTCTCATTACATCCCCTGTAGAATGTGATGAGGATGGGGTGTGGGAGATGGACTTTCCTGAGCTTTCCCTGAAAGAAGAGACTCATCTGGGCTTTCTGTGTTATGGAGCTGGTGTTGAGGGACCAGCTGAGATTCTTCCCAGGTGAACACGAAGAAGTCTGGTACTCTTAACGATCTCTATAGTGGAGCCGTCGATATTCAGCGGGGAGTGGTCGCTCAGTGCCCTCCTGACGTCAACAACAATCTATTTTATTTTGTTCACATTCAGAGACAGGTTGTTGCCTGTGCAGCTGCCGGTTTGCCACTGCACCTCCTCTCTGTAAGCTGACTCGTCCCTCTTGCTGAGGAGACCCACCGCGGTCGTGTTATCGGCGAACGTGATCATGTGGGAGCTGTGTGTTGCAGCACAGTTATGGTTCAGCAGACTGAACAGCAGTGGAAGGAGCACACTGCCCTGGGGGCCTCCCGTGCTCACTGTGATAGTGTTGGAGATGCTGCTCCTGATCCGGACTGTCTGTGTTCACAGTTATGGTTCAGCAGACTGAACAGCAGTGGAAGGAGCACACTGCCCTGGGGGCCTCCCGTGCTCAGTGTGATAGTGTTGGAGATGCTGCTCCTGATCCGGACTGTCTGTGTTGCAGCACAGTTATGGTTCAGCAGACTGAACAGCAGTGGAAGGAGCACACTGCCCTGGGGGCCTCCCGTGCTCAGTGTGATAGTGTTGGAGATGCTGCTCCTGATCCGGACTGTCTGTGTTCACAGTTATGGTTCAGCAGACTGAACAGCAGTGGAAGGAGCACACTGCCCTGGGGGCCTCCCGTGCTCAGTGTGATAGTGTTGGAGATGCTGCTCCTGATCCGGACTGTCTGTGTTCACAGTTATGGTTCAGCAGACTGAACAGCAGTGGATTGAGCACACTGCCCTGGGGGCCTCCCGTGCTCAGTGTGATAGTGTTGGAGATGCTGCTCCTGATCCGGACTGTCTGTGTTCACAGTTATGGTTCAGCAGACTGAACAGCAGTGGAAGGAGCACACTGCCCTGGGGGCCTCCCGTGCTCAGTGTGATAGTGTTGGAGATGCTGCTCCTGATCCGGACTGTCTGTGTTCACAGTTATGGTTCAGCAGACTGAACAGCAGTGGAAGGAGCACACTGCCCTGGGGGCCTCCCGTGCTCAGTGTGATAGTGTTGGAGATGCTGCTCCTGATCCTGACGGTCTGAGCTCTGCCAGTCTGGAAGTCAGTAATCCAGTTGCAGAGGGAGGTGTTCAGGCCCTAGGATCAGCTTTCCAATCAGTTTCTGAGGGATGATTGTGTTGAATTCTGAACTGAAGTCTATGTACAGCTTTCGAAGGTACCTGTTCTCTTGTGTCCAGGGGGATTAGGGCCAGGTGCAGGGTGTCCAAGAAATTCTTTAATTTCCCAGAGGCTTTGCGATGGGGATTGCCACCAGGGCCGCAGGTTTAGATTATTCGTTTTACGAGTGCGAGTTGTTAACTTATTCTCTAGTTGGCAGACAGATCTCCAAAGAAATCCGCTGCGAGCGGTGACTTTCAGTCTGTTCGCAGTCACGGAACTTCCTGAACGGCTCAGAGGCCGGGGCTCTTGGAACCAATTGACCTCACCAGAGGAAGGAGATGGAGCTAAACTGGGCGAACCTGAGCAGGCATTCGTGCCGCCCGGAATACCGGCAGGGCACCACGTTCGTGTTGCGATGGTGATGTCAAGGCTTCGCATGCAATCAAGGGTACAGTCACCCACTTGGTGGAACTGAGGGAGACATTACCGGGAACCCGTGAAGCAAGTAAACTGAAAGGAGCAGAATGGAGGGAGACTGGGACTCTCCCTGAATCTGTTGGTGCATGGAGGGACTGAGGTCGGCAGCTATTCAGGAACGTCCACAGCCCCAATGAAACTGAAAATGTTACTGAAGAAATTGAAGATTGTGGGTCTTCACTGAGCATTGCTGCTCTCCTGACAACGACGAGAGAACTTTGTCATTAGACGGAAGGGAGATTTCATCATCTCCTTGAACTGCACCCTGAACCTGGCTTGGGCCACGGCGTAAAGGGCCGTGTTGGTGTAGCAGCTCAGGAGTTGAAACATGTAGCCCAGTTCTAGCAGAATTTTCGGGGGATTAGATTTAATGTAAATATGCAGGATATCCCATACGGAATACACCGTCAGCAGTGCCACAGAAGGATAAAATTCCCAGACATCGCGAGCAGTAACAGGAGAGATTGCCCGCGGTTCTTCATCTCCGGGTCGGCGGGCGTCTCGCCATCGCGCGAACCACGAAGTCTCCATCGGGCTGGGCTGTCCAGTAAGACGTGGCTGATGGTTAAACTGTTGAGCAGGAGAATCAGAATAAAGGGTAATATTTGAGTAAGGAAGAAATTAATCATTAGAAATGTCACCAACTGAAGTGCGGAAAAGAAGTGGCGAATCTTCACACAGAGCAAGGACAGAATAAATACCTAATATTTCCCATCGAGCATAAAGCACCAGAAAATGTTCTTTACGCAGCTCAGCACAGTCACTGTCCCCAGAACCAGAGCCGCCGCTCTCCCGGTGCAGTAATTTATTTTCAGCTGCTGAAAACAAATGGCGACAAATCGATCAAAGGTGAAAACAACAGTGAACCAGACAGAACAGTCCGTCGCGGCGTAGAGTATGACGGCGTGAATATTACACACGCGGACACGAAAATCCAGGAGAAAAGTTCCCATGGCATGCAAATCAACGGAATCCTGCTCAGTACCAGATCGAAGAGAAGGACCAGCTGCTCCGTTGCTACCATGGCAACCAGGTTCCTCGTAACGCCTTTGGAGAGACCGCACTTTCCCCGGGACAGGATGACGATTGTCACCACGTTCACTGTGCGGAGAGAAATAAAGACCACTAACACACACTCGGAATGAAATATTCTCTGAAATCAACTGTTTTAGTCGATAGCATTTCAAAGAGCAGAGATGGATATGAAATCGATGTATTTACGAAAGAGATAATCGAATCCATTATTAAATGTGTAGTGAGTGTAATGTTCCTGCGAAGTTCAAGAGAATGGGGGGAATCTCACTGAAACCTATCGAATATTGCAAGGCCAAGATATAGTGGATGCGGAGAAGATAGCTACTGTAGTTTTGGAGTCTAAAACTAGAAGATGAGGATATACAACACATCACTTTAGAACAGAGGTGGATAGAAATTTGTTTAGACCGAGGCTGGTGAATATGTTGAATTCCTCGCCGCAGACGGCTATGGGAGTAAGTTCATTTGACTGTTTATAGGACAGAGTGTTATACATTTGATTATTTGGGGCGTCAATGGATATAGTAAATGGGCGCCAGAATGTGGTTGAGAGGGATGGTAAATCAACTGTGACGGAATGGCGGAGAATCCTCGGTGTTCGAATGACGGATTTTAACTCCCGAACTCTACGGGCCAAGGAATGATAGCGATGTATCTAAAATGTATTCTAAACTTTGCTGTCAGGAGAAGGAGTTGAAAACCGGATGCGATGACGAACTGATTACTGATTAAGTGCCAAGTATCAGGGCGCCAGAAGTACAAATTCCTTCAACAGTAAACTCGAGAGAACATTAGAGCTGAAGAGCTGAAGTTATAGTAGCTGGAATAGTTCATGTGTTCGGACTGGAATGCTCCGCCATTGAAGATGATCATGGTTGAGCTGACCATGGACATATCTCCAGCTGCCTGTTTTTTTTTTTTTGTTTTTTTTTTGTCCGCCGAAGCCCGTAATACCCTTACTACGCAAAAACCAATCCAAACTTCTCTGAAATATTTATACTGAAGTAGAGTCCACTTCTTCATTGGGCAGAGAATTCCACAGATTGACCACTCGCTGGGAAAAGCGGTTCCTCCACATCTCCGTCCTAAACTCACTCCCCACAAGCTTCAGCTATGTCCCCTAATTCTAGTCTCAGCTACCACTGGAATCAACTTTCCTGTCCCAGTCTTATCTATCCCTTTCGTATTTTTATATAAAGATCGTCTCTGATACTTCTGAATTCCAGTGCCTCCAGTCGCACCCGACACAGTCTCTCCTTATAGTCTCGCCACCTCATGTCTGGAATCACAATGGGGAAACGACTTCAAGGCCAGTAAATCCCTCTTCAAGTCAGCGTACCAGACCTGTCCGCAGTACTCCTGCTGCCGCCTCAGCAGTACCTCGTGCATTTGCAGCATAATCACCATGCTCATAAATTCACCCCTCTAGCATTGAACGACAATATCCCATTTGCCTCCTTGTTCGCCAGCTGCTGCTGAAAACCAACCTTTTGTGATTGAAGAACAAACTGTCTACACTGCCTCCACATGGCAGCATACTGCAATCGTTTACCAGTTAATAATGTTCTATTTTTCCATTTGTCGTTCCCAAGGAGATGACTGCCCCTTCAGCAACATTGTGTTCCGTCCACCTGGGCGCTAATACTTCCGCTTAAACAAACGATATCCGTCTGCAGGCTTCCAGATTCCTCTGCGCTATTTGTGTAGGGGAAGATCATGGGAGTAATGATGCCCACGTGACTTCATTCTCTTTAATAGTTTGGGCTTTAGGTATTTACTTCTGTATTCATTCATTCCAGCGCTGCAGTCCCCTCCAACGAAATTCGAGATAGCTGAATTATCCTACCATGTCCTAATTGGACTATGAAACATAAATTAACGGAAGGAAGTGCATGTTTCACAGAGGGTGAAGATGTAACTTTACAGAATACTGCCTAGATTGGAGGACACTCACTGTAAGAAGAGGTTCCGAGAGCTCGAGCATGTTTAGATGCGAGTGAAGATGCATGAGAGGTCACTTGGTGGCAGTGCTTGAGATGAGAAGAGACACAGATCACGTTTGCCGATCAGAGAAGAAACCGAGACGCTGACAGCCCCAAAGCTGGAGAGAAAACGTCCGTAATTCACTCAGCCGGTGTTGCTGAAGCGGTAACGGTTTGAGAGACCTGCCATGCAGTTAGCGCGTCGTTAGAGGACAAGTATGAAAGATAAGCTGATCGCTATTTGTCAACGTTAATCACCAGGAAGAGACAAGACTCTTAACAGGAACAGCTACAATGGCGAGTACAGGATAGTAAACCTTCTTGACGGTCTCAAGCGCCGGATGGATTTGAGTGCCCAACGGTACCATTTTAAGATTTTTATCCAGATATGGATACCGCCAGAAAATATTCCTTACATATTCCGCAGAGTTCCGCGATGCATTTTGCAGATTCATTGCTGGGATACTCCAGATTCTCCTGTTCCCGATGCAGCCTCTGTACTCTCTACCTGGAGCCGCTGGTCTCCGATAGTGCAGACTGACGGCTCTGATTGAGACTGGCGTTGAGAGAGAGACAGGTTAATAGTACAGGTAACCAGCAGCCACACCGCCGCGGTGACGTCGACAATCCTCCCTTAATTACGTTCTACGTTATGACGTACAGTTAACCATTTGTTTGTAGACATTCAGAGAAGCGATACAAAAGCAGATTGTAAGTGTATCTAATAATCCCAGCAGTCGGCTCTCCGCGGATGCGTGCCGTGTCTGTAATTTGGCACAAAATTGAGAAACTTATTGACACAGGGCTAGACATTGATTTACAACAAGTCTGGAAAGGAAGGTACACGTAGCAAATCAAAAACAAGGAAACAAACAAGCAAGCAATAATGATGATATAAACAGATTAAAAAATGTATATTGCTTAGAAGGTTCTTAAAAAATAGAGTTGCATAGGCTGATTGACGATGATATCGAGTTAGATTATTCCAAAATAATGATTTTCGGAAAAAAAAAGAGCTTCGAACTAGCGGCCAATCTGGCCATCGTCTGATTTCGAAGTCAGCACGGGTATAAAAAGCGACACCGGATCGTAACAGTGAAAAAGAGATTTGACCAGCGTCCAGGCGGCGTTTTGCCGTTGATCAGCAGGAGTAAGACAGGGTCAAATGCAATAGCCATAGTCTGAATGGGTGGGTCAAACAGGTATTCTTCAGGATTCTGCTCACCAAGGTGTTATCTCCGGCATAGAGATTATCTCTGGAATAGTGATACAGAGAGGGAGTTACACCCAGGAGGCAGGCAACAGGAGTCTGTGTGATAGTCAGGAAGGAGAAATGGCTAAAGGGGACCAGGGCAGAGTTGCAGAATTCCCATGTGGCCATCCCCTTTAACATTTGGGATACCGTCGCTGAGTTTCGGGGGCGGGTTAATCACCTAACAGTGTTCACTCACAGTGTTGGACTCTCATGCACTTAGTTTGTCTTTGTGACACAGAATGGAAGTTGTCGTTGAGTGGTGTCCTTGAGTGTATGTTGTTGTGAGGGGCAGAGGGAAAGTCACTCTGTGGTGCCAGTATATACGTTAGTGGTGCGGACAGGTAGTTCTGTCGGCGACAACGTCAGCGATATCTCAGATCGAGTCCTCAGTATTCTTAAATGGATATGTGATCAGCAAGACATTGTTGGCGATTGAGTTACCAATGGCATGGGTACAATGAGTGACGAAGTACTGTACTGCCAATTCCGGGAGTTAAGTTAACTTAAATGTCAGGACCTTCCTGGATATGTTGCCCGTGCAACGGGATTATGAGGCAGGAAGCAGGAAGAATATACAGATTAATAGCTTGCTGAAGATTTGCTTTTATATTCAATTTCTCTGGAAATGGATGCTAACATTGCATTTGGCTTCCCTACAGTTCTGCAAATATTCTGACAGGAAATCTTCCCAAAAGGCTTTACACCTCTGCTTGTTTCAGTGTTCTCCCCTTTGTTAAAATAGTCCAGGCCTTTAGATAGCATACAGTTTATAACATGGCGAAGGAGTTGTTTTTATATACCAGTCCTCGGAAAATGGATTGGAACATGCATTTGGCTCACTCACCACTCACTGTATCTGCAGGTTTTCCTGTGTAATTGCAACTCTGATTTTTGAATACAAATGTTCTTCCCAATTACGAAATACTCCACGCCTTTATTCCATTTGCCAAAGAGTAAGACTCGGCACTTACCTACGTTATGCTCCTTCATAATTATTTGCCTCTTCTCCAGTCTGTCTAGTTCCTTCTGCAAGCACCTTGCTTCCTCAATGCTACCAGGCCGTCCATCTACCTTCACATGTGTTTCAAACCCTGTCACATGGCAGTCAAATCCTTCATCCAAATCATTGACGTACAACACGATAGGAAGCGGTCCCAACACCGATTGCTCCTGAACTCCACTGGTCACCGCATGTAATGTTCATGGACAACTCCAGAAGGCCACAGTGTTAAACCTCCAGGATAGTTTGATAGATCTGAGCGAATGGGAGATGAGGGTGATTGGCTGTGTCCGGACATGAGTGTTCACCAGCTGCTGCGAAGCAGAAAGTTTACAAAATCTTACTCTCAATGCGTGTCAGATTTCCACAAAGTATATGACTACCGAACAGTAATTACAGATGGGACAATCCATAATAACCGTCCGGATATCATAACAGGGGATAGACAAAGAACAACAACCTTATTCGGTAAAAGTCATTGCAACCACACAAAAAGTCCAGAAATCAATGCTTTAAAATACCACAACATTCAGAAGTAACCCTTACGTACAATTCATAAACTATACCTTCACATTACGAACCGGGTCAAGCTTGATCCGTTCTAAGAATCCCCTAATAACAAGTGTCTACACCAAATTTTAAACCACAGTTCTTTTCAGAATATATGAATAGCCGATTTGACGTCAATAAATCGTTGAGTGATCCTTAATTAATGTTTCCGTGAGCAGGGAAAGTGTATTTTTTAGAGAAAAAATCGTTATTGGAAAAAAGGCATCAACAATCACAATATCATGTCTTATTTTCCCTGAGGCATGAAAACGTAACGGCCACAATGATTTAAATATATTTGATGAAACTGAAAATGGCGAGAACATTCTGCAACTGTGGAGTTTCTAATATAAACATTTATAACCATTACAACCATCAAACACTGTCCTTAATGCTATATCATAAAATATCCTCATAACCACGATGTAATCATAAATATAAACCATTAATTAAACATTAACTAACATTTAACCAACACGCAAACCAAACAGAAATAATAACAATTGCCATTTGCAAACTCGTCTTCGCAGGCAAAGGAGTGGTCGGATACCTTGCGTGTGTGACCCTTGTTACCCAAATTTGCAGCAAGTTGTCCCTGCTTTACATTCGTTTTTTGAAGAGCTGCAGTTGTAACTCCTTCTCTTCGGTGCCCCTTTGTTGGCTTCTTCTGGGACTTGTTGTTCATCAGCGCCGGGTTCAGATCGCGGCACTGCCCTTACCACTGCTGTTGAGGCTGCTGTGCGGGAAGGAGGTGTCTCCTTTGCGAAAAGGAGTATTAACAAAACCCTGCATTAATAACCTCCTACTTTTCATCTTGCTTGCCCTCCAGATAGGGTTCAGCGCACTCCATATGACAAAATCCTGCATTAATAACCTCCTACTTTTCATCTTGCTTGCCCTCCAGATAGGGTTCAGCGCTCTCCATATGACAAAGGCGTTGTAAGTCGATATGTCAATGATGTTATGGACTATGGCGAGAGACGAGCGTGCTGTTCCCCTGAAGCAGCTCTGTGTGCCTGTTACTTTCTCAAGATTGTCCTCTACTCCTTTGTTGGCATTGTATTCAAGGATGGTGACTGGTTTTGTGTCCTCCTAAACGCTGACCTCTGCAACCTCATGTAATGTGCTCATAAGGATGACATTCTTGTTCATCATTTTCATCTACGAGACAACTGTGGTGTCATGGGTGAAAGCAAACTTGGAAGACAAGAAGTCTCTCCCCTTTGTTGCAATCACAGCAAGTGGCAGCTCAGGCTTGTCCCGCCTCACGGTGCCCACCATTGTGATTTTCTTATTCAGGAGCGTCTGCCCAGGCTCCTAAGACGCGAAGCAGTCGTCTCAGGTTACACAGTGTCCTCTTAGCCCTTCTGTCATCTCTAACACGACGCCAATGCCTTATTTTCTCTCCGGGGCTCCCCCAGCATAGACTTGAATATTTCAAGCATAACTGGAACGTGTATCACAGGCTGCCCATAACTTTATTCCATATGTTACTGTGTTGATAGGCAGAAGGGACAGCGAACAGCAAATACACAAAAAAGGGACTTCAAAGACCAGCAGATGCCTGTCTCGGTTGGAACCTGCGCAGGTGTGGTGGGAACGCAGGCAGTTCTCGCGACAATATGAAGGTCCGCCGTTGTACTCTGTCACTATTGTCCCATAAATATGTGCACAGACGTGGCATATACAGTTTCACAGTTTTAAGTTTCCCTAAAACTAAAATATTCCATGATTTCTCCCAGACTGGTGGACCTAAAATCCATTTCAGTAGATACCGGTCAAAGTTAACCCAGGCAGAGCGCCATATAGAAAAAATTATAACACCTGTAGAAAATTTAAACATTTTAAAATATTTTCATTTTTGCGCCTTTTGGGTCAATTTAGGAAAAATGCATCAGGTTTCGGCGAAGAGAATGACATTTAAATTTGTTTTTAGTGCTATCAAATGTCAAATGGGATCACGTTTGATCCAAATAGTGTGTCTGGGTTTAAATTGGAATGTGAAAGAGGATGTAACATGAATAGGATAAATATTGTTCCAATAATAATATTTATTAACAGTATTATCTCAAATCGTGGAGCACAAATTAGATTAGGCTGTTTCTGATGTTGCTATGTAAGATAGTTTCCGTAAGTAAAACATCCATCCATTTACACCTGGAACAGGTAGCGTTAGAAAAGGTCAGAATAGAAGCTGAGTTAAAACAGAAATAATCGGAAGCTAACTCGGAACTAAGTCCGTTGGAATCTGACTTTTTTTTAATGGAATTTGAACTTGCTATGGCGGAATTAAGATCTAGTGATCAGTCCTGTGGTTCTGGAAAAATGTTTGATGTTAGCCAGCAAATTAAATTTAATAAAATTGAATCCTCCATTTACTGAAACCAAAGTAGAGAAATATTTTCAAAATTTTGGAACTTTTGCTCTGATTTCAGTGTGGCCGAAAGAGAATTCGCCAGTGATGTTACACAGTGTAATTAACAGCAAGTCACAAGGATTTTATACAGGTTAAATGCTGGTGGAAGCATTTGATTATGATATTCTGAAGATGCATATACTGAAATCTGTGAACTGTTTCCGGAAGCACACAGGTAAAGATTCAGAAATTTTAGAAAATCGGTGGAAAAATATGTGGAATTTGCTTACAATAAAGCTGCGTGTTTTGAAAGATTCCTCTAAAAATGTAAATGGGGTCTATAATAAATGGAAAGAGTTGATTTTAATGGAGGAATTAAACGGAACATCCCTGTCCAAGTAAGGACATATTCAAATGAAACGGACCCTGCTACTTTGCAGGAGTCTGCTAAATCAGCTGATGAGTATGCATTCATCCAAATACACAGTCCGTGGGTGTCTTGAGACTGCCTTATAACCATGATGTGCTTGAGTATTCGGTGAGCATGATGGAATGGTCTTGTGATGGTGGGGTGAAGTAATTCCCCGCCAGTGTGCGTTCACACAATGTAATTTTCCTGCTGGAGGTCATGTGCCGGCCTATTCCAACAGGTATGATACAGGGAAGCATTGTTGTGACGCAGTTCAGTCCGTTGTTTAATTCGTCAATTACTCAATTCCTCGGTTATTGACGGCAGTTTCTCCACAACGCTGCAAGTTTGAATCCAGTCGGAGATTGGTGAATTTACCGGATTACGGAATACCCACAGGATCCAGTAAAGGGAATGTCGTTGGCCGTAATACAGGGCTGACCTTATTGATTCCTCGTTCAAAGAGATAGTAATATGCATTCGAGATATTCCCTGCTGAGTTAAAACAGAAACAATTGGAAACTAACTTGGAACTAAATCGGTTAGATGCTGAAAAGAAAAAAAAAGTGGAAAACTAAACTTGCGATGGCGGAATTAAGGTCCGGTGTTCATTCTTCTGGCTCTAGACAAAATGTGTGTTGTTAGTCAGGAAATTAAAATCTACCCTCCATTTAATGAAACAGAGGTAGAGATATAATTTTCAACATTTTGAAACTGTTGCTCTGGTTTCAGAGTAGCTAAAGGAGAAATGGCCAGTAATATTAATGTGTGTAATTATAGACAATGCACAACGAGTGTACACAGCTTGAATTGCTCAGTAAGCACTTGGTTATGATATTGTAAATCTGCATATACTGAAATCTATGAAATGGTTCCGCAAGCATGTAGAGAAAAATTCAGAAATTTTAAGAAATCCGTGGAAAAACATTGCGTGAATTTGCCTAACATAAAGCAGTCTGTTTTATGCAATGGGCTTCCTCTAAAATGCTAATGGGGGCGATAATACATTGGAAAAGTTGATTTTACTGGAGTAATTTGAAAAGAACAGCCCTGTTGTAGTAAGAAAATACTTCAAAGAGAGGGAGACTGCTACCTTGCAGGAGACTGCTAAATTAGCTGTTGAGAAGGCTTTAATCCTGTTACCTACCCCGTGGGTTACTTGTTACTTATGACCATAGTGTAATTGACTGCCTGGTTAGCATGATGTAATGTGATGTGATGGAGGGAGGATGTAATTCCTCGCCAGTGTCATGTCACATGATATAATTATCCCGCCAGATATCGTGCGATAGACTGTTCGAATAGATATAAAACGGGAAATGTTTGCTTTGATTTGTTTAATTTTTCAGTTACTCGATTATGCTGCGTATTTGTCTCACGATGCAGTTTTCTTTTAAAGTGGAGTTTTACTTTCTATCTTAAGTTTCAAAGGTATTTGCCCGCAGTTGTCCCACAACTCCGCCAGTTTTACTCCAATCGGAGAGTGGTGAAATTACCGAATTACGGGAAACACGAAGTATCGAGTAAAGTTCTTGACATCGGCGGTAATACATGATTGAACTTATTGATTCCTCGTTCAAATAGATGGTAACCTGCATCCGAGATAATCCCTGCTATAAGAGCAGAAAGGATTGGGGCTGTGTCATTCTCAAATTGAAAGGTCAGTTCTTTTAAACCATTTTAATTTCCTTCGTCTTAAATCCTTCGGGAAAGGAATCTTTCGGCTGGAATCAGCAGTAAAGTCACGTCGACGAGGAATACGTTACTTCAGGAACGTCTCACCTAATCGACAGTCTTTATCACCTGGACTTTTACTTTTATCGTTTTAAGACTCTGTTCGCATTTATAGAGTTAAGAACTGTTCGAGTTGTGGTATGGTAGTTAACTTCCGGTTAAGTTAGTCGTTTGTTAACTTTTCTATTGTTATTGAGCTGAGCTTATATCGGTGTTTATTTGTTGATAAAAACACATTTCTCAGTTCTATGTTCATTGCTGCTATACCATAACCACTGGCGGCTCGCGGGATATGTTCATTTTTGTTCTTAAATGCTTGCTTACTTTGTAGTCTGTTCTGTAAAAAGGGAAATACCCCATTCTTTAGTTTGATTGGTTAATGGGTGCTATTCAGCAACAATGAATATTGACGACTTTTTCACATCACCTGCTATTAGCCAAGGCGGAAAAAGTGAAGTATGTGAGATTGCTAGGAGGTTTGAACTTAAAGATATTTCGTAGGCTACAAAAAGCCTGTAATTCAGAGTAAAATCGCGTCGCACTATGAAGAATCGGGAGATTTTATTGAAGCGCTTTTAGAAATGATTGCAATAAGTAATCTAGAGATGTGTGACAAATCGGACAAATGAAGGTAGAACAAAGTAAAGCGAACTTGGATCGAGGTCGGTTTGAAACTGAAAATAACCAGAGGGAATTTGAAGAAAGAGTAGCAAATAAAATGAGAGAATGGTATGCTAAAAAAGCTGAGAGAAAGGGCGAGTTTTTGCTTGGGAAGGTGAACTTAAGGTTCGAAAATCAGTCCTGTGGTTGTAGGAAACCATTTGTTGCTCGTCGATTGGTTTTATTAGCTCCTCCATTTAATGAAACAGAAAGGGATAAATATTTTCAACATTTTGAAACAATTGCTCTAATGTCAGAGTGGCTGAAAGAGAAATGACACTGTTGTCACAGAGTGAAATTAAAGGCAAGTCACAACGAGTTTGTACAGCTTTAATCGCTGAACAAGCACTTCATTGTGATATTGTGAAGCAGCATATACTGAAGACTGTGAATTGATCCCGGAAGTATATAGAAAATGATGCAGAAATTTGAAGATATCCATGTAAAAAAACTCACGTCAAATTTCCCTACGATAAAGCTGTGTGTTTTGACAGAATGGGATACCTCTAAAAATGTAAATGAGGACTATAATAAATCGAAAGTATCGGAGTACTGGAGTAATTACTGGAGTAATTAAAAAAAACCCTGTTGAGATAAGGAAATATTTAAATGAGAGGGACACTGCTACATTGCAGGAGACTGATGATCTAAGTTAGCTGACGAGAATTCGTTAATCCTGTTACGTACCCCATGTGTGTCTTGGGACTATGCTATGACCATGATGTAATTGAGATTCTGGTGAGGATCATGTAATGCAATAGTCCTGTGATGGTGGGGTGATGTAATTCGTCGTCAGTGTGAGGTCCCATGATGTAATTTTGCTGCTAGAGGTCATATGATGGCCTATTCTAACATGTACCCAACGGGAAAGCCTTGCTGTGACGCAGGTCAGTTCCTTTTTTAATTCGTCAGCCTTCCTTTCAGGGAACAGCTCCAATACCTCTACCTGGAACACCTGCGAAATATAATACTCGGCTATTGTTCTCTGTATTGCCGACATTCTCATCGCCGGTTTTGTCGCCGAGAGAATCAACCGTTTTGCAACAGTCAACAATTCCAACTTTCTGGCATCCTCTAATGCCTCCGAAGTCGTTTCCCTTAGAAACTCGTCAATCTCCATTTCTGGAGACTACGTTTTCGGTCTCCCACAGAACCGAATCAAATAAGGTTATTTTATCCCGATCAATTCAACAACCGCCCGATTTTAATACAAATCTCGGACGAGCCCCCAATTTCTTACGTACCCGGTAACTGGGGATAGCAGACAGGCGGAAATGGAATGATACGCTGGAGTCTGGTGGTACTGTAGCTAAATGTGTTTATTAATAAAATAAGAAAGAAGTATCAAAATGCAAATATACATATAAAACAGGTTAGCAATAATAAACATAGAAGTGTAGGAATAATAATCAATAATAAGAAATCAGCACTATCTCTGTCTAGGGATAAATGAATTGTCATAGAATAATATAAATTTCGGTTCAGTTCGTGGTCAGGTAGTTGTTGTGGTGTTGCAATTGTTGGAGAGAGAGAGAGAGAGAGAGAGAGAGAGAGAGAGAGAGAGAGAGAGAGAGACAGACAGACAGAGAGAGAGAGAGAGAGAGAGAGAGAGAGAGAGAGAGAGAGAGACAGAGAGAGAGAGAGAGAGAGAGAGAGAGAGAGAGGAGAGAGAGAGAGACATAGAGAGAGAGAGGGGAGAGAGAGACAGAGAAAGAGAGGAAGGGGGAGAGAGAGTGACAGAGAGAGAGGGGAAGGGGGAGAGAGAGTGACAGAGAGAGAGGGGAAGGGGAGAGAGACAGGGAGTTGTACTCTGGATGTCAGCAAGGAAAGTTTCCTCAAGGCATTTTTTCGTGACATAGCATATTTTGATAATACATTTTTCTTTGACTTTGACATGACCACATGATCATTTACCCGAAGGACAGAGAGCTGGAGATTTTGTAATTCTCCATTGACTCTGTTGTTCGATGATGATACATCAATGCAGAAGGGTTTCAGAAAGTTCTAACTGCAAAGAAGTCAGGCATAATGGTCATCCCTGGGACTAATGAAAATGGAAAGGTAAACAAACAGTAAAACGAAGGACATGCGCATAAGATATTTAGATAGTCCATTGACATTAGACATTATTAGACGTTAACCTTCAGACATAGGAGCAGAAATAGGAATAGGCCATTCGGCTATTTAGTGTTCTACAACATTAAAACATGGCTGATCCGGGAACTCAGTCAAATACATATATGTATTTTTACACCATATCATTTAATACACTTATCGTTCAGGATGCGATCAAATTTATGGATAGAGGAATGAAGGGATATGGGGATAAGGCAGGAACCAGGTATTGATAGTAGATGATCAGCCATCATTTCAGAATTGCGGTGCAGCCTCGAAGGGCCGAATGGTCTACTTCAGCACCTATTGTCTATTGTCTAATTTCCACAGTAATTATCTGCACGGAATTGCACTACACAGCAGTTTGTTCAGAAGGGTCGCATCTCAAGTCAAGTCAAGTCAAGTCACTTTTACTGTCATTTTGATCATAACTGCTGGATGTGCATAGTAAAAAATGAGGCAACGTTTTTCAGGACCATGGTGTTACCTGACAGAGTTCAAAAACGAGACTGAAGTACGCTAAAAAAAAAACAAACAAAACAACAACAACACAGAGAAAGCTGCATTAGACTGCAGACCTGCGCAGGACTACATAAAGTGCACAAAAACAGTGCAGGCATTAAAATATATAATATACAGGACAATAGTGCAAGATGTCACTCCAGGCTCTAGGTATGGAGGAGTCTGTTAACTTGGGGGAAGAAACTGTTACATATTCTGGCCGTGAGAGCCCGAAAGCTTCGGAGCCTTTTCCCAGATGGCAGGAGGGAGAAGAATTTGCTTGAAGGGTGCATGGGGTCCTTCATAATTCTGTTTCCTTTGTGGGTGCAGCATGAAGCGTAAATGTCCGTGAAGGTTGGAACAGAGACGCCGATGATCTTCTCAGCTGACCTCACTATCCGCTGCAGGTTCCTGCGATCCAAGACGGTGCAGTTCCCGAAGCAGGCAGTGATGCAGCTGCTCAGGATGCTCTCAATACAATCCCTGTAGAATGTGATGAGGATCGGGTTTGGCAGATGGACTTTCCTCAGCCTTCGCTGAAATTAGAGACGCTCCTGGACTTTCTTTGATAAGAAGCTGGTGTTGAGGGACCAGGTGAGATTCTCTGTCAGGTTAACACCAAGACATTTGGTGCTCTCAATGACCTCTACCGAGGAGTCGTCGATGTTCGGCGTGGAGTTATCTCTCTGTGCCCTCATATGTGAGGTTGTGTCCTACAGTAATGGATATATCCACCAGAGGCATCATTGTCTCCAAATCGACCCTATCTAGTTCGATCAGATCTCTGTGCGTTTCAATGAGATCCTCCCTCAATCTTCTAAAATCCAGCGAGAACAGTCCCAAAGCTGTCAAACTCTCATCATATGTGAACCCATTCGTTCCCAGATTCATCATAATGACCTTCCTCTGGACTCTCTCCAATGACCACAAATACATTCTGAAATATGGGGAGAAAACTGTTGGCTATACTCTCGAGTGCGACTTGATCAGTGTCTTATAAACCTTATCGCCTTGCTTCTATATTCTATTCCCTTTGAAATCAATGCCAACATTGAATTTGACTTCTTTACCACAGATGGGAACAGTAAATTAAACTCCTGGGTGTCTTTGTTGAGGTTTCCTAAGTCTTTATGCACATCCGATGTTCGAACATTCTACCCATTTAGATAACATTCTTCCCTTCCGTTCATTTTACCAAAATGCATCATCATACGTTTTCTAAAACTGTATTCCATTTGCTAACTTTTCCCCATTATTCCAATTTGTCTAGGTCTTGCTGCAATATAATTGCTTACTCTGCACTACCAATCGCACCCCCATATCTTCTGCAAATTTCCACACAAATTAATGGTAATTGATACCATTACTAAATCAAGGTGAAAAGTAAATGTCCCAATACTGACACTCAGGAACACAACTAGTCACCAGCAGCCAAGCAGAAAAGGTCCCTTTATTCCCACTCGTTGCCTCCTGACTGATATCCATTCCTCTATCTATGCCAGTATCTTTCCGGGAACGCCATAGGATTCTATTTTGTTAAGCAGTCTCATGTGTAGTACTTTTCAAATACATTCTGAAAATCCAAGTAAATGGCATCCACTTCCTCACCTTTATTCCCACCTCCCCCGCTCGTCACTTCCGCAAAGAAATCTAGCAGGTTCGTCAGGCAACATTTCCATTCAGAGAAAGCATGCGGACATTGACTTAATTTATCATTGGACTCCTAGTAACTCCCAATCACATCCTTAATAATGGATTCCATCACTTCCCCTGTTAAATTAAGCTAACTAGCCTAAAATATCCAATATTTTGCTTTCTTCGGCATAAAGAGTGGAGCAGCATTTGTGATCATCCACTTCTCCGAGACATGCCAAACGAAGAGATTCTTGAAAAATGTTGACCAATATATGCTTCCCCTCTGAAGCAACCTCTCTCAGGAGGCTAGGATGGAGTACGTCTGTCCGAGGAGAATTATATCTTAACGCCTTTCTTTTTCTGACAAGCTCTTTTTTCATTTGCACTCACTCCCGATTCCTGACACTCTCGGGACTCTGGCACACTGATAGTGCCTTCCATAGCAAACAGATACGCAAAGTACCCATTAAGTTAATGTAACCCCCAGGGTCGCCTCAGGCTCGCTCAGGGGGAGCGGCCTTCGGCCCCGCCAAACTAGGTAATCAGCTGATGTGGATGCTGTGTGATGTCCCCGCCTCGCCCAAAAACAGACAGTACACCATAAGCGATTAAATGAGTACAATTTATAAAGGTTACTATAACTAAGTGATTAATGGCGATACAGTATATATGAAGAGGAAAAAAAAATAAAGGAAAGGCGCCAAACTTATCAAAGTCCAAACCACTTCGTGCACAACCGTCGGAGCTCAATTTCTGAACTCTTCTGGCCACCATTCGATCCCCTCCGAACTCCTCGACTCGCAGCTCAGGACCCTCCGAACTCCTCGACTCGCAGCTCAGGACCCTCCGAACTCCTCGACTCGCAGCTCTGGACCCTCCGAACTCCTCGACTCGCAGCCCAGGACCCTCCGAACTCCTCGACTCGCAGCTCAGGACCCTCCGAACTCCTCGACTCGCAGCTCAGGACCCTCCGAGTGGTCAACCAAGCACATCTAGCTTCATCCTCCCTCCTCGGAGTACCTCCCGTCTTCGGACCCCCCTTTGGGGTCCGATCCTCGCCCAGCTTACAGCATTGCGTCCTCTCGCTCGACCCCCTCGCGCCGATCTGCCCAAAAGCCCGTTAACAAAAGCTTACAGACTCAGAAGAAAGAACATTAATCCCCATTTGGTTTACAAAGGAATACCATTCTCGTTATCAGTAAATTAGCATTCCTGGTAGTTAACAAAAGGAAACCTTTTCCCAACAGTAACAAAGAAAAAAAAAAGAAACCCCCTTTACACACTTCCTCCACCAAATAAAAGTCATGTCCTCATGACTACTAAATAACTCGCCACCTTTCTTGCCAACACACCGTAACCCAAGCACAAACAGTGACATCTCCTCCCCACAGTAACCCTCACGCCCTGTTCCTCAGGCGCTACTTAGGCTAACTATCTGGGAGTTCACTAACCCTTCTGAGGCCTCCGTACACCCTCACCTAAACCCTTCAGGCTCGGACACAACTGGGGATACCTTGGGCCCACTACCAACTCCTCTCTCAACCTCTCACTCATGCCCCACAATGCACACAGCTAACCCTCCCCGCTACGCCTGACTCAATGGGAGAAGGGCCAAAGGTCTCCTCCTCAATCGAGGGAAAGTCAGCAAAAGTCAGCATGTACCACATATCCAGCACATCATCCATCGAATCTGTATTCTTCCTCATTCCTGTGATTGGTAGCTGCTGTTTGATCTTCTGCAAACGGAAACACGTGGCCTGCACTGCTCCCGCAGTCTCTTCAGCCTACTGTTCAATATTCACTGCACTTCTCTCCATCTTGTTCTTCCTCATGGCTTCTTCCAGATCAACTTTCAGGTTTTGCACTTCATTTGAACTGTCGATGGTCATCTTCAGGTTCCCTTCAAGTTTCCGCTTCTCTCTTCTGAGATTTGTCTGTAATTTCTTCACCTCCGCAAACTCCCCTCTCCGGGTTCTCAGTTTGCTATTACCCTCAGTCAGACAACTTTCTTCATTCTCTCCAACTTGTAAGTCTTCCGAATGGTTCCAGATCACTTTCTCCAGTCTCTCCGTCTTCATTTCAAACTTGATTCCGTAGAGACAGTCACTCACGAGCTGCGACCTTCGCCAGCCGTGGCACGTGTCCAGAAAACACTTTAACTTGATAGTTCTCAGCTGCTCCTGCAACGACCTCACTTCATATTCTCCTGAGGCAAATCCAAATGATCACCCACATTCACCAAAACTCCAAACGCCTTCACATCCCCTATGGTCTTCCATCTGCCCCGCAGAAAGGTTGCAAGGGATCCGGATATGCCCTGTGGCATCTTTTCGGACCCGAAGACTCCTAGGGAATTTATAACGGTCGTCTTCTCCTTGTCGGCCTCACTCATCTGGATCTGGCAACATCCACTCATCAGATCCACCACCTTAAACCACATCGCACCACTCAGACAGGCCATCGCCTCTCTGGCCCACAGCGCCATATTCTGGTCACTGACAGTGCGCCACGTCAACGCAATATAATCCACACACACGCTGCCTACGTCTTCCACGGCTGTAGGGGCCAGTCGCCGCAACCTCTCTCTCTCCGAGGTGTCTTCAGCAGTCAACTCCCCTCCCTCGTGATATTTCGCAGCGTCCACTAAGAGGATCTCACTCTCAGATACTTCCACCCAGGCCGTACCGCCACTGGCTCTTGATTGAATTCGGTATCAGCCCAATGCTGCTACACACGTCCACACAAGCAGCTCGAAACTCTGGGTGTATCGACAATGCCTCCAAACAGCGCTCACCCGCCTCCTCCGGGCAGGCCCCCAAGCACACCAGCAGGATATTGCTTCTCTCTAGAACAGAAACGCTGCCCGTCTCAACAGGGTCCGGACACATCAGCATTAACGATTCATGAACCTCAGTCTCCTCCACATTTGCCTCCAAGAACTCAACTTTCACTGACAAACACCGTCGTCTGGATAATCACCGGCACTGGTACCCCCAATCTCCAGTGTCCTCAATGGCGTCAAGGGTAAATGCGTCCAATAACGGTTATGAAACAAACTGTACAGCAACTTAACCGGCGCCCCGGTGCCGAGGATGGCTATAACTTCACTTCCATTCATCCGTAACAACACCTGTATGCTTGGTCCCTCTGAGCCTTCAGGAATAGAGTCTGTTCCTTTCGGGAGTTCCTTGGTACATTGCTGGGAACGTGCTCCCCCAGAGACCCCAAGCCGTTCCCCCACTGGGCCTCCTCTAAGTTTCCCGACACCTCTCGAATCAACGGAACAACTGATCCCCTTGACAGATCCCATTGGCACCACAAGCAATTTATCTGCCCCACTAGGCAAAAAGGGATACCCTAAAAACTTCCCACCAATCTCCTGCCACGGATATGATAAGCCCCCCAGCTGCGGCATTTGACTTCCAGTCGAATCACACGCAATTTCCCACACGTTCCCAGAACTGGCAGCGGTCACTTCGAGGTAATTGCGCCCGACAGTTCTAACAAAGTCACCAGCCCGCCTACTCAAACCTTCAACCCGTCCCTGTCGCTTTTCCTCAGCCAAGCAGTGCCACTCACCCAACAACTGAGGGGTCCGCTCCGCCCACACCTCCGCCCCTTTAGGGCTGGACATTATTCCAACAACCGCTGCTGAAACATCCCAACCTGTCACTATTCACTCTCCAAACAGTACGGACAACACATGGTCCCACCACCATTTCGTCAGCACTAGTCGGAACTCGAACAACGACCTCCAGGCTACAAGAAGCAGCCACCCCACCCAACACACACGCAGTGATAACAAGCAATCGCACACCCACAAAGGCACACCAGATCTTCGCCGCAGACACAATTTAAAGAAGGCGATCACACAGCTTCCACAGAAATCAACCCCGGAAGAGCACCCCACAATGTAACCCTCGGGTCGCCTCAGGCTCGCTCAGCTCGTTTCGTCTAGGGGGAGCAGCCTTCGGCCCCACCAAACTGGGTAATCAGCTGGTGTGGATGCTGTGTGATGTCCCCGCCTCGCCCCAAAACAGACAGTACACCATATGCGATTAAATGAGTACAATTTATAAAGGTTACTATAACTAAGTGATTAATAACGATACAGTATATATGAAGAGGAAAAAAAAATAAAGAAAAGGCGCCAAACTTATCAAAGTCCAAACCACTTCGTGCACAACCGTTGGAACTCAATTTCTGAAGTCTTCTGGCCACCATTCGATCCCCTCCGAACTCCTCGACTCGCAGATCAGGACCCTCCGAACTCCTCGACTCGCAGCTCTGGACCCTCCGAACTCCTCGGCTCGCAGCTCAGGACCCTCCGAACTCCTCGACTCGCAGCTCAGGACCCTCCGAGTGGTCAACCAAGCACATCTAGCTTCATCCCCCCTCCTCGGAGTACCTCCCGGCTTCGGACCCCCCTTTGGGGTCCGATCCTCGCCCAGCTTACAGCATTGCGTCCTCTCGCTCGACCCCCTCGCGCCGATCTGCCCAAAAGCCCGTTAACAAAAGCTTACAGACTCAGAAGAAAGAACATTAATCCCCATTTGGTTTACAAAGGAATACCATTCTCGTTATCAGTAAATTAGCATTCCTGCTAGTTAACAAAAGGAAACCTTTTCCCAACAGTAACAAAGGAAAAAAAAAGAAACCCCCTTTACACACTTCCTCCACCAAATAAAAGTCATGTCCTCATGACTACTAAATAACTCGCCACCTTTCCTGCCAACACACCGTAACCCAAGCACAAACAGTGACATCTCCTCACCACAGTAACCCTCACGCCCTGTACCTCAGGCGCTACTTAGGCTAACTATCTGGGAGTTCACTAACCCTTCTGAGGCCTCCGTACACCCTCACCTAAACCCTTCAGGCTCGGACACAACTGGGGATACCTTGGGCCCACTACCAACTCCTCTCTCAACCTCTCACTCATGCCCCACACTGCACACAGCTAACCCTCCCCGCTACACCTGACTCAATGGGAGAAGGGCCAAAGGTCTCCTCCTCAATCGAGGGAAAGTCAGCAAAAGTCAGCATGTACCACACATCCAGCACATCATCCATCGAATCTGTATTCGTCCTCATTCCTGTGATTGGTAGCTGCTGTTTGATCTTCTGCAAACGGAAACACGTGGCCTGCACTGCTCCCGCAGTCTCTTCAGCCTACTGTTCAATATTCACTGCACTTCTCTCCATCTTGTTCTTCCTCATGGCTTCTTCCAGATCAACTTTCAGGTTTTGCACTTCATTTGAACTGTCGATGGTCATCTTCAGGTTCCCTTCAAGCTTCCGCTTCTCTCTTCTGAGATTTGTCTGTAATTTCTTCACCTCCGCAAACTCCCCTCTCCGGGTTCTCAGTTTGCTATTACCCTCAGTCAGACAACTTTCTTAATTCTCTCCAACTTGTAAGTCTTCCGAATGGTTCCAGATCACTTTCTCCAGTCTCTCCGTCTTCATTTCAAACTTGATTCCGTAGAGACAGTCACTCACGAGCTGCGACCTTCGCCAGCCGTGGCACGTGTCCAGAAAACACTTTAACTTGATAGTTCTCAGCTGCTCCTGCAACGACCTCACTTCATATTCTCCTGAGGCAAATCCAAATGATCACCCACATTCACCAAAACTCCAAACGCCTTCACATCCCCTATGGTCTTCCATCTGCCCCGCAGAAAGGTTGCAAGGGATCCGGATATGCCCTGTGGCATCTTTTCGGACCCGAAGACTCCTAGGGAATTTATAACGGTCGTCTTCTCCTTGTCGGCCCCACTCATCTGGATCTGGCAACATCCACTCATCAGATCCACCACCTTAAACCACATCGCACCACTCAGACAGGCCATCGCCTCTCTGGCCCACAGCGCCATATTCTGGTCACTGACAGTGCGCCACGTCAACGCAATATAATCCACACACACGCTGCCTACGTCTTCCACGGCTGTAGGGGCCAGTCGCCGCAACCTCTCTCTCTCCGAGGTGTCTTCAGCAGTCAACTCCCCTCCCTCGTGATATTTCGCAGCGTCCACTAAGAGGATCTCACTCTCAGATACTTCCACCCAGGCCGTACCGCCACTGGCTCTTGATTGAATTCGGTATCAGCCCAATGCTGCTACACACGTCCACACAAGCAGCTCGAAACTCTGGGTGCATCGACAATGCCTCCAAACAGCGCTCACCCGCCTCCTCCGGGCAGGCCCCCAAGCACACCAGCAGGATATTGCTTCTCTCTAGAACAGAAACGCTGCCCGTCTCAACAGGGTCCGGACACATCAGCATTAACGATTCATGAACCTCAGTCTCCTCCACATTTGCCTCCAAGAACTCAACTTTCACTGACAAACACCGTCGTCTGGATAATCACCGGCACTGGTACCCCAAATCTCCAGTGTCCTCAATGGCGTCAAGGGTAAATGCGTCCAATAACGGTTATGAAACAAACTGTACAGCAACTTAACCGGCGCCCCGGTGCCGAGGATGGCTATAACTTCACTTCCATTCATCCGTAACAACACCTGTATGCTTGGTCCCTCTGAGCCTTCAGGAATAGAGTCTGTTCCTTTCGGGAGTTCCTTGGTACATTGCTGGGAAGGTGCTCCCCCAGAGACCCCAAGCCGTTCCCCCACTGGGCCTCCTCTAAGTTTCCCGACACCTCTCGAATCAACGGAACAACTGATCCCCTTGACAGATCCCATTGGCACCACAAGCAATTTATCTGCCCCACTAGGCAAAAAGGGATACCCTAAAAACTTCCCACCAATCTCCTGCCACGGATATGATAAGCCCCCCAGCTGCGGCATTTGACTTCCAGTCGAATCACACGCATTTTCCCACACTTTCCCAGAACTGGCAGCGGTCACTTCGAGGTAATTGCGCCCGACAGTTCTAACGAAGTCACCAGCCCGCCTACTCAAACTTTCAACCCGTCCCTGTCGCTTTTCCTCAGCCAAGCACTGCCACTCACCCAACAACTGAGGGGTCCGCTCCGCCCACACCTCCGCCCCTTTAGGGCTGGACATTATTCCAACAACCGCTGCTGAAACATCCCAACTTGTCACTATTCACTCTCCAAACAGTACGGACAACACATGGTCCCACCACCATTTCGTCAGCACTAGTCGGAACTCGAACAACGACCTCCAGGCTACCAGAAGCAGCCACCCCACCCAACACACACGCAGTGATAACAAGCAATCGCACACCCACAAAGGCACACCAGATCTTCGCCGCAGACACAATTTAAAGAAGGCGATCACACAGCTTCCACAGAAATCAACCCCGGAAGAGCACCCCACAATGTAACCCTCGGGTCGCCTCAGGCTCGCTCAGCTCGTTTCGTCTAGGGGGAGCAGCCTTCGGCCCCACCAAACTGGGTAATCAGCTGGTGTGGATGCTGTGTGATGTCCCCGCCTCGCCCCAAAACAGACAGTACACCATATGCGATTAAATGAGTACAATTTATAAAGGTTACTATAACTAAGTGATTAATAACGATACAGTATATATGAAGAGGAAAAAAAAATAAAGAAAAGGCGCCAAACTTATCAAAGTCCAAACCACTTCGTGCACAACCGTTGGAACTCAATTTCTGAAGTCTTCTGGCCACCATTCGATCCCCTCCGAACTCCTCGACTCGCAGCTCAGGACCCTCCGAACTCCTCGACTCGCAGATCAGGACCCTCCGAACTCCTCGACTCGCAGCTCTGGACCCTCCGAACTCATCGGCTCGCAGCTCAGGACCCTCCGAACTCCTCGACTCGCAGCTCAGGACCCTCCGAGTGGTCAACCAAGCACATCTAGCTTCATCCCCCCTCCTCGGAGTACCTCCCGGCTTCGGACCCCCCTTTGGGGTCCGATCCTCGCCCAGCTTACAGCATTGCGTCCTCTCGCTCGACCCCCTCGCGCCGATCTGCCCAAAAGCCCGTTAACAAAAGCTTACAGACTCAGAAGAAAGAACATTAATCCCCATTTGGTTTACAAAGGAATACCATTCTCGTTATCAGTAAATTAGCATTCCTGCTAGTTAACAAAAGGAAACCCTTTCCCAACTAAACAAAGAAAAAATAATAAACCCCCTTTACATTAATTTGCCATTATAGTCGTAAATAATGAACATATGTTTTCAATTGTTATATTTCCTGTGCCCCCGAGTCACGATAAGAAATATATAGGGAGTTATACCGACCATATTATCACGAATTCGTTGGGGACCATTTTGGGAACTGTGCCCATAATCGCTGAAGAGTTATGGTCGTGACAGGTTATAATCAGACTGGTCTTCACGCGAAAGCGGTCATTGGGCCGAATGCCGAATAGAAATGCATTGGGTAGGCAACTATGAGACAGAATTAATAACCGACGTTTGGTCTAATTCCAAGTCTGACATGTAGATATCTTATAATATCAATCGCTGTGACAGTATGTTGTTTTTTTCTGAGGATGAAGCTAATTGTGAAGCAAGACAAGGCAATGTTCGAGAAGCTGAATGTTTCGAAGCATTGTAGATATGGACATAAGAAAATAAATAATGTTTAATGTTTACTCATCCTATATCGAGCCAGACATGCGGATGTTGTTAAACCAAGCGCGAATGTTGAAACAAAGGACTTTGAGAAAGCATATAAGGCGCAGATGTGAAGCGAGGAGAATGGCGGGCCTTTTAAAGGAGAAAGAAGGGTATTTGGAGAAAATAACTTCGGAAAATACTTGATGAATACTTCACATCGCTGTTCGCTACGGAAACGGATACACTCTAGGACAAAATCAGGAGGCGAAAAGTTTTATTGTCGGTTGGGATGATATTGTGACAAAACTGTTGAGTCATTTTAGCGAAAACAACTATACATTGCGTCAGTATCACGCTGCCCCATATCCTGGCCCTTTTCATCACCATTTACATGTCTCCACTGAACTACCTGTCTGAAACTCCAACTAGTCAGTTCCATGAAACTACTTCTCTTTCCCTTCCATTCTGAGCCATAGCGTTGGACTCAGTTCCGGAGACCAGGCCATGGTCCGTTGTCCCGCCAACAATACCCTAGTTGCTAAAACTTGTATTGATATAAATAACTCCAGATTGTTCTGCACTGTCTGTTTATTCCTTTTCACTCTTCTGTCGATCAGATAGATACCTGCATTCTGCAACTGAGCGGTAATACCTCATTCATACGAAAAGAGACGAATGCCACTGGCATGCAAATCCAGATTAAGGCATATAAATGATTATCTTGTTGCACCGTTAAAGACTGGCAGATTGTAGTGTTTCGTACCCGTTGATATCTTGCACCTGACACGTGACCATGATGTAACCGAGGCTATGCTGGGCATGAGGTAATTGTGTTGTGATGGTGGAGCGACGTCATTTTCCCGCCACTGAAAGATGAGATTTTTTTTTCAACAGGAGATAAAACAGTGGTTCCCAACCTCTTTTTGGCCATGCCCCACCTAATCACCTCTAAAACCCTGATGCCCCCTGTGGTGATATGTACTTCTTTTTATTCAAAAAGTGAAATCCTATTCACCAGGAGGAAGCCTAAAAGACCATTAACTCGGTTTAAACAAGCTTCAAAGAACATGGCATTCATGAATAATAAAACTGAAAGAACCAAAGGAATGTTAAATTTTTGAGGAAGAAATTACTAAGAAATTGTAAAGGAAGAACATTAAGTGATAGTAAAATAATAATACAGATAAATATAATAAAAAGTGCCGATTCGTTTCTACAGCATACAAAGACAGATACACCGTTTAAAAGAGATGACGCAATGTGCACAACTTCACACCACCAAGAACCGAAATCTACCGCAAAAAGTAGCATTGGCGCGACCTCGTACGTGTTTCTGACGCATTTGGACTTGTTTATTCGTTCCTTCCGACATCAATCAATTCATTAATTTAATTGTGAAAGCCATTTGATGGTTGTAATGATGGTGATACACTATATATCCAGTACATACGCAATTACTCATGTACATACACACAAGTATTTTTATGTATGCATACTGTATATGCACATATGTAATAACTCGCACACACACTCATACTCACACAGACTTGCTAGAGAAAATTCACTGTTAATAACATTCTCGAATTGCCCCACTTAAAATCAAATTACCCCCCTGTGGGGCGTACGCCCCACGTTGGGAACTTCTGGTATGAAAGGAGAACCCCATTTTGTGACGTGGGCAGTTGGTGGCTGAATTCGCCAATGAATCCATGTTGCTGCGTATTCAGATATTATGACGCAGTTTCGTTGAAAATTGATATTTTGCTTTCTGTTTTAAGTCTCAAGGTTTATTGCCGGCAGTTTCGCTACAATACTGCCAGTTTGGTGAGTGTAGAGTGCAGATATTAAAGGAGTTCGGACATCACGAAGGATTGGGAAAGTTAATGTCGACGGTGAAACAGATTCGACCTTTGTTCAATTTTCGCACAAGGAATTAGTAGCGAGTATCCATGATAACTCCTGTTTGCCACAAGAGTACAGGGTTGGTTACATATTTCGTCAAAGAAAGGTCAGTGCATTTAAGACGTTTTATTTTCCTTCGATCGTAAAACCTCCGGGGGAATAACATTCTTCTACTGGGATACATGTCAGATAGATAAAAGGGATGCAGCGGATGGTAACTATTCGGGCTCCCAAAATACCTTTGACAAGGTGCACACACGAGACATCTTACCAAATTGAGAGCTATTGCAAGAAATACAGGGAGCACTGGGAGAGTAGGCAACGAGTTGGAATAAAATGATCCGTTTGCGGTTGGGAAGTTGTTGTTAAGGATGAGGCAACACAAGGCGAGAGAGTCAGCATGTTCCTCAGTCGTCTCTCTCCATATCCTGCGCAGATATCACCAGGCCCAAGAGACTTAACTACTGCAGACATTTGCTATAATCTTGCCTGAAGAACCCTCTGAAATTCCTTGAGGAGAACACATGCAGGATAAATCAAGGAGATGGAGTAGATGTTGTCTATTTGGACTTTCAAAATACCTTTGACAAGTCTATGGGATTACAAGAAATAACATGAGCATTGGTTGAATGGTGGGAGACAGTGAGTGGGAGTAATAGGATCTGTTTATCTGGCAGTCAGTGACCAGTTGTCTTCCGCAGGTGAATGCGTAAGGACCGTTTTTGTGTGCTGTAGATCAACGATATAAATGATGAATCAGTTGGCGGTGTTGCCAGTTTTGCAGATTGTTCGAATATTGGTGTCGGTTGAGGTACTGTTGAGGAAACAGGCCTTTCGCAGAGAACTCAGAAAGATAAGGAGAATTGGCATGAAAGTGGCAAGAGAAATACAATGTTAGAAAATGCATGGTCATGCACTTTGATAGTATATTAAATATGCAGACTATTTGCTAATTGTGGAGAAAATCTACCAAACTGTGGTGCAGAAGGAATTTGGAGTCCTTGTGCAGAGCACCTAAACGGTTAACGTGCAGGCAGCGTCGAGGTAAGGAAGAAAAATACAACGTTTGCAATCCTTTCAAGAGGTCTAGGAAACGGGGACAGTGATGAGATGCTGAGATTTTACAAGGCAGTGTTGAAGCCTCAGCGTGGGTTTTGTGAACAGTTTTCGGATCCTCGTTGAACAAAGATGTGGTGGTACCGGAGAGGCCTGCTTCTCAAGGATGATTCCAGGAATGAAAGAGCTGTCATACAAGAAAGTTTGGATCCCTCTGGGACTGTACTCGTTAGGATTCAGAGGAATGAAGCTGGTCTCATCTAAACCTTTGGAATATTGAATAGTCTTGTAGAGAGGATGTAGAAAGGATGCTGCCCAAGTTTGTGGTGCATAGGACAAGGGGCGTAGCCTCAGAAAAAGAGAGGCGTCCATTAAAAACAGTGATTTGGAGGACCTTTTGTCGCCGGGAATGGTGAAATTGTGGAATTTGTCTCCACTTTCAGCAGTTAAGGCCTGGTCGTTAGGTGCATTTAAGGGAGAGATTGATGGGTTGCTGATTGGACACGGCAGCAAATTTTACGGGAAGAAGGCCGGGAAACGGCAGCGATGAAGCGAAATAAAGGATAAGCGATGATTGAGCAGACTCGATGGGCTGAATGTCCTAAATCTGCTCCTATATATTATGGCCTTAAGACCCTGTCGTCTAAAACTAGTGAGGGTTATGAACATGTTTTATCCAAGTTTGCTCAGGCTCAGGACCTCTGTGATTCGATGCAAATGCCTGTGATGAACAGGGAGCTGTTTGAAAGTATGCAGAAAAAAACAACAACAACGTTCTTTGCTGCTGTCAAGTCCTAATTAATGGTCCCGGCCCGAGCCGTCATTCATTTTCAGAGATGCTGTCTCAGCGACTGAGTTCCACGAGCAGTCTGTGTGTCATTCTGTTCTAAGTTCAAATTTCCGAGCACAGTGATTATCAAAGTACTGCCATGACCTGGTTCAAAATTTCACTCTTATGCTGAAAGGACGGCAGCAGGCATAGGGTTAGTTTATAGTTAGGGTGTCAGGCGGGTGGTTCTCTGGACGCAGGAAAACATCTTGGATAGTAGTTTGCCTCCCAGATGCCAGGGTCCGTGATGTTTCAGATCGCGTCCAAGATATACTGCAGAGAGAGCGAGAACAGACAGAGGTCGTGGAACATATTGGTACCAACAGCACAGGTCGGAAAAGGGAAGGGGTCCCGAAAAAATGACTACAGGGAGTGAGGAAGTAAGATGAAAATCAGGACAGCAAAGGTAGTGATCCCGAGATTACTGCCTCTGCCACGCGAGAGTGTGAAAAGGAATTGAATGTGGTGGAGGATAAATGAGTGGCTAAGGATTGGAGTAGAGGGCAGGGATTCAGATTTCTGCATCACTGGGACTTGATTTTGGGCAGGTGTGACTGTACAGATTTTACCGGTTGCACTTGAATCCCAGGGGAACCGGTATCCTGGTTGGGAAGTTTGTTAAGGCTACGACGGAGAGTTTAACCTAGAATTGTTGAGGGGTGGAAAGCGAACTGAAGAGACTGGGGAAGATGCTGTTGTCTGGCAAATAGCGAAAGCTTGTAGACAGTGCGTGAGTGAGGATAGACAGGTGATAGAGAAGGGACCAGCTCAGACCGACGGTTTGAGATGTGTCTATCTTAACGAAAGGAGTATTGTGAAGAAAGCGGATGAGCGTAGAGCGTGGATTAGTGTTTGGAGCTATGATGTGATGGTCATTACAGAGACTTGGATAACTCTGCGATAGGAATGGTTACTTCAAGTGCCGGGTTTCAGAAAGGACAGGGAGGGAGGCAAGAGAGGTTAGTGCGAGGCACTATGGATCAGCGATAGTGTCACGGCTGCAGCAAAGTTGGACGCCATGGAGGGATTGTCTACAGGGTATCTGTCGGTGGACGTTAGGAAAGGGAAGGGTTCAATAACGTCACTGGGTGTGTTTATAGGCCGCCAATAGTAAAAGTGATATCGAGGACAGATAGGGAAACAGTTCATGTAAAGGAGAAACTTTAGCAGAGTTGTCGTGATTAAAGTTTTAATTTCACAAATAACTATTGGCATCTCCAAAGAGCAAGGTGGCTAGATGGGGTAGAGTTTGTTATGTGTGTTCCGGTTGGATTTTTGACACGATAGGTAGCAAAGCCTACAGGAGGGGAGTCTGTTTTTGATTGTTATTTGCAAATCTAACTCGTCAGGTGTAGATTTAACAATGGGGGAGCATTTTGGAGATAGTGATGATAATTCTATATCTTTACAATAGCACTGGAGAGAGATAGGAACAGATAAGGTAGAAAACCGTTTCATTGGAGTAAGGGGAACTATGAGGCTATTAGGCAGAAAATTGAAGCTTAAATTGGGAACAGATGTTCTGAAGGAAAAGTACGGAAGAAATGTGGTAAATCTTCAGGGATTATTTGTGTGAAGTTCTGTAGAGGTACGTTCCAATGAGACAGGGGAGTAATGGTTGTGTACAGGAACCGTTGTGAACAAATTCTGTAATAAATCTAAAACTCACAACTTTTTCACAGAGCTATGTAATGTCAGAGATCTAAAAGAAAATAAGGCTAGTAGGAAAGACCTTAAGATGGAAATTAGGAGAGCCAGATGGGTCCATGAGAACGTCCGGCGGACAGGGTTAAAGGAAACCACAAGGCATTCTATAAGTATGTGAAGAGCAAGAGCATTTGTCCTGAAAAACTGAGACCTATCACGTGTGACAGGCGGAAGGTGTGTATGGAACTGGAGGAAATAGCAGAAGTACTGAATGGATACTTTACTTCGGTGTTCACTATGGGAAAGGAGATTGGTGATTGTCGTGATGACTTGCAGCAGACCTAAAAGCTTGAGCATGCAGATATTAATAAAGAGGATATGCTGCAGCCTTTGGAAAGCAGCAAGTTGGTTAAGTCACCCGGATCGGAGGAAATGTAATCCAGGCAACTGTGGGAGGCGAGGAAGGAGATTGCTAAGCTTCTGGCGACGAACCCTTCATCATCCATGAGAAAAGGAGAGGCTCCGGAGTATTGGAGGGTTGCGGATAATGACACTTTATTCAAAAATGGGAGTAGAGAAACCTAGGGAATTATAGACCAGTGATTCGTACCTCAATGGTTGGTAACTTCACGGAGAAGACCCTGATAGGTAGGAGATATGAACATTTGGAGATATATAATATGATTAGGAATAGTCAGCTTGCTTTGTCAAGGGCAGGTCGTGCTTTACGAGCCTGAATGATTTTTTGATGATGTGACTGCCTACATTGATGAAGGAAGAGCAGCAGATGTAGTGTATATGATTTCAGCAAGGCATTTGATAAGGTACCCTATGCAAGGCTCATTGAGAAAGTAAAGATTCATTGGATCCAAGGGCACATTGCCTTGTGGATCCAGAACTGGCTTGCCCTCAGAAGGCAAAGCGTGGTTGTAGATGTGTCATATACTGCATGGAGTTCGGACACCAGTGTAGGGACTCAGAAATCTACTCTGCCAATATTACTCTCCGTGATTTTTATAAATGACCTGCATAAGGAGGTGGAGGGATGGGTTAGTCAGTTTTTTGATGACACAAAGATTGGAGGTGTTGTGGATACTGTTGTGTGCAATCGCAATTTAGAGCGGGGCATTGATAAGATGCAAAACTGTGCTGAGAAGGGGCAGATGGAGGTAAACCCAGATACGTCTGAAGTGGTTCATTATGGTAGGTCAGGTATGATAGTAGAATATAGCATCAATGGAAAGACTCTTAACCCTCTGAAGGGTCAGAGTGATATTAGGGTCCGAGTCTATAGGACACTCAAAGCAGCTTCACAAGTAAACTCTGTGTTTAAGAAGACGGACGGAGTATTAGCCTTCATCAATCGTAGAATTGAATTTAGGAGACGAGAGGTAATGTTGCAGCTTTATAGGACCCTGGTCGGACCCCACTTGGAGTATTGTGTTCAGTTCCGGTCCCCTCATTACAGGAAAAATGTGGAAACCATAGAAAGGGTGGAGAAGAGATGTACAAGGATTATGGAGCATCTCTTAAGAGAAATAAGTTGAGTGAACTTAGCTTTTTCTCTTTATAGCGAAGGAGTTTGAGGAGTGATCTGATAGAGGTGTATACGATGATGAGAAACATTGATTGTGTGGATATTCAAAGGATATTTCCAAGGCTGAAATGGTTGCCACAAGAGGACACAGGTTTAAGGTGCTGGGAAGTAGGTACAGATGAGTTGTCAGGGTTAAGTCGTTTCTCAGAGAGTGGTGAATGCGTGGAATGAGCTGCCAGCAACGGTGGTGGAGCTGGATACGATAGGATCTTTTAAGAGACTTTTAAATAGGTATTTGCAACAAATAATATAAAGAGCTGTTGGTAAGCCTTGTAAATTTTAAGGTAGAAGCATGTTCGGTACTACTTTGTAGGCCGAAGGGCAGTATTGTGCTGTAGGTTTTCTATGTTTCTTTGCTTCTATGAAAATCTGCAGGTCGACTCAGCCGTGAAGGTGCCAAATGCATGTTCCCATTTATCTTCAAATGACTGCATATAAAAACAACTCATTAGCCAGGCTTTAAACTGAAAGCTCTTTCTCGCTCTGTTACAGGCACGTGGTGCGGTGAGAAAAACTTAATTCCGAAATCTGGTGATCCTGTCCATTAACTTACCTCTTTCTCCTCCGAACCGCCTGTGCACTACATCGTCACTCATCGTACTCATGTCATTGGCACCTACGGCGACCACAATTTCTAGCTGTTCAGCCTCCCCGTGAAGAACGTTGAGGACTCGATCCGAGGTATCCCGGACGTTGTCGGAGACAGAACCTCCTGTCCACACAACTGACTACCGAATATCGTATCACTACAGACTGCCTTCCGCCCTTACCACCCCGAATCACACCACCCACCGCCCACTTCTCTACTGAGTTGCAGAGGTAGGCTGCGTGTCCGAGACCCGATCACGGTGACTGAACACTGTTCGTTCATACACCCGCCCCCAAACCCAACGACACTGTCCAAAATGTTTAAGGAGAAGAAAGCATTTTCTCCTTCCAGACTATCACACAGTCTCCTGTGCCTGCGCCCTGGGTGTGTCTCCCTCTCCATATGCTCTGTCCATCACCGCTTCAGATTCCCAAATGATCGGTAGTTCCTGTATTTGCAGCTCAACCTCCTTAACGCTGATTGTCAGAAGCTGCCCCTGAACGCAGCTCTCGCAACTGTAATCGTCATGGTTAGTCGAGTTCTCCTTGCCTTCCCAGCTCCCATAATAGGAGTAGCACGTTGCGCACCACTCACTTAAAAATGCAAATATAACGTAATATCTGTGTAATCATTATTTTAATCTATTCTTATCAGTGTTATTGTTTTTATTCTTCTTTGCTGCTTGTGCATTCCATTCCAGATTAATTGTATGTCAATATCTGACTGTGTGTCAATAGGTTTCTCAACTTTGTTTCCACTTACAGACAACACACGGATCGGCGGACAGCCGACAACAGAGATTATGAGATTCACTTCCAATCTGCGTATGTATTGTTTCTTTGGCGGTTTGCAAATAAAAGGTTAACTGCGCGTGTCATTCCGTAGAATTTAATTAAGCGAGTGTCCGTGGGGATTGATGACGTCACCGCGGAGATGTGACTGCTGGTTGCCTGTGCTATTAATATGTCTCCCTCTGAACGCCAGTCTCAATCAGAGCCGCCAGTCTACGGAATCAGAGATCAACGGGCTCCAGGTAGAGAGCGGACAGAGGCTGGATCGGGAACAGGAATCTGGAGTATTCAAGGAATGGGTCAGGAAAATGCATCGCGGAACACTGCGGCATCTGGAAGGAATATGTTTTGGGCGTATAAATATCTGGATAAAAATCCTAGAGGATTGCCGTTGGACAATCGAATCTATCAGGCGCTTGATGCCGTCCAACGGGTTTACTATCCTGTACTCGCCATTGTAGCTGTTCCTGGTAGGTGATTCATCTATTCCTCATACTGAACGTTGAAAGATATGTCAGCTTTTCTTTCATTCCTGTCCTCTAACGACTCGCTAATTGCATGGCAGTTCTCTCAAACCGGTCTCGCTTCAGCAGCATATGCAGAGCGAGTTACGGACGTTCGTTCTCCAACTTTGGGGCTGTCAGTGTCCTGGTTCCTTCGCTGTCAGGCAGACGTTACCTGTGTCACTTCTCCTGTTAAACACTGCCACCAAGTGACCTCACATGCACCTTCACTCCCACAGAGGCAAGTCGGAGCTCTCACAACCTCTCCTCACAGTGAGTGCCCTCCAATCCGGGCAGTGTTCTAGCAAATTACACCTGCTCCCTCCGTGAACCGTACACATGAGTCCGGTGCTTTATGTTCCACAATACATAAGGGACATGGTGGGATACTTCAGCTTTCCCGATGTTTGTTGGAGGGTCTGCATCGCTGGAAGGAAGGAAGGAAGCAAGGAAGGAACGAAGGAGGGAAGGAAGGTTTGAATGAATGAATGAAGGAATGAATGAAAGAATAAAAAAATACATCGAGGCTCCAGTGTTAAAGATAATGAGGTCACGCGGCCATCATTTCTGCCATGATCTACCGCCTACACAAATAGTCCATTAGGATCTGGGAGCCTGCAGATGGATGTCGATTTTTTAAGCGGAAGTACAAGCGTCTAGGCGCACCGAACACAACGTTGCTGAAGGCGAGGTCAGCTACTTGGGAACGACTAATTAAAAAAACAAAATACTATTCTGTGGTAAACGATTGCAGTATGCTGTCATGGCAGAGCCGTCACTGACGTGGAATTCTAACATTCACCAGCTCAGGTCTAAAGAAATTTCTACCCACATCTTTTTGAAAGTGGTATCTTTCTATTGTAACCCTCGTTTTCTAGTTGCTGACTCCCCCACTACAGATGTTACACTCCTCCTCGTCCACGATATCTAGGCATTTCAATATCCTATAGGTTTCAGTGAAACTCCCCTCGTTCTCCGGAACTTCCGCCGGTACATTATAATCACTACCTATTTAATAATGGCTCCGGATATTCTCTTTAGTACTTATATTGATTCCATGTCCGTATCTGCTGTCGGAAGAGCTATCGATTAAAATAACTGCTTTTGAAGAATGTTCCCATCCAAGTGTGTGTTAATAGTCTACATTTACCTCTGCACAGTGAACCTGATGACAATCCTCATCTTGTCGAGGGGAAAGTGCGGTCTCTCCAAAGGCGTCACAATGTATCTGGTTGCCATGGTTGCGGCCGATCAGCTCGTCGTTCTCTTCGATCTGGTACTGAGCAAGTTTCTGGTCACCTACATGCCAATTCAGCTTTTATTCTGGTCAGTCCATGTTCCCGTGTGTAACATCCACGCCGTCGTGCTCTACGCCGCCATGGACTGTTCTGTCTGGTTCACCGTTACTTTCACCTTTGATCGATTTGTCGCCATTTGTTTTCAGAAGCTGAAAGGAAAATACTGCACCGGGAGAGCGGCGGCTGTGGTTCTGGGGACAGTGACTCTGCTGAGCTGCGTAAAGAATATTTTCTGGTACTATTTCCTCGATGGGTTATATTCGATGGGAGTGTCGCCCATGCTCTGTTGGAAAAGTCCAGGTTATTTTTCCCTATCTGCGTATACAACTTTTCTAATGATTCATTTCCTCCTCACCCCAATATTTCCCTTTGTCCTGATTCTCCTGCTCAACAGTTTAACCATCAGGTACGTCCTACTGGCCAGCCGAGCCCGGAGGAGACTCCGCGGTTCGCGCGATGGTGAGACGACCGCCGACCCGGAGATGAAGAACCGCAGGCAATCCCTCCTGTTACTGCTGGTGATGTCGGGGAATTTCATCGTGCTATGGGCGGTGCTGATGGTGTATTCCGTCTGGGACAGCCTATATCGATACGTAATGCCGCCGGATTCACTGCGGGAGCTGGGCTACATGCTGCAACTTCTGAGCTGCTGCACCAACACGGCGCTTTACGCCGTGGTCCAGGCCAAGTTCAGATTGCAGTTGAAGGAGACCGTGAAATCGCTCTTAGGTCTGAAGGCACAGTTCACTCGGCGTTGTCAGGACGGCATTAATCCTCCTTGACACTTCTCCCTTACCGGAATCGGTGTTGCTGGACAAATAATTCACTCTGAGCCCCGAGAAACGGAAAAATGGACAATCAAGTTCCAATTAACGTAATTGAATGATAGATAGATAGATAGATAGATAGATAGATAGATAGATAGATAGATAGATAGATAGATAGATAGATATTAGACAGATAAGAGATAGATACATACAGATAGATAGATAGATAGATAGATAGATAGATAGATAGATAGATAGATAGATAGATAGATAGATAGATAGATAGATAGATAGATAGATAGATAGATAGATAGATAGATAGACATTCAAACATGCAAAATAAACAGATGGATACATATATACATCCGTAAACACATCGATCGCCAGAGCGTTGTGGATAGATAGACAGATAAACGGATTGGCGAGCAGTTAGATAAGGAAACAGACAAACAGACACGAAGAGAGTTAAAAATATTTAGAACATGAACCAGTACGCAGGAGCAATAACAAGTTACTATAAGGTGGAAGTAAATGGAGACGGACAGGTGAACATACGGGCGGAAAGGAGAATAACAGACGAACGGGTGAAGGTGGAAAATTTTAAAAAAAAAGAAAGTTGTAGAGCTGAGCGATGTTATGCAATTACAAACTGTGAATGCGTACGGAAAAGCGATACAGATAAAGGGGATGAGAGAAAAGAGAAGAAGATGGCGAGAGAATACATAAAAAAAACTTGAGGACAGAAAGCCAGTGCGATAGTGAGTGACTGTGAGAAATAAAACGTGCAGAAGAAGCTGATTCAAAACAGCCCTGCTTCATGAAACACACACCATGAAATAACGTTATTATCACCAGTAAGACAAACATGACCACATTGACGTTTCACTCTTGCCATTGAGAGTGGCGAGGAGGGGAACGGGCTTTCAATCTAGTTTACATTGCCCAGCCGACAGTACACCAGGAGTCCGTATCCACGCCCCCTCTCGATGATTGACAGATCATCCTGCGCTGCATCGGCAAGTATTTCCACCCAAAATCTCTCATAGATCGATGGAATCAGACTCCGCCCAGAGAGAGTCGGTGGCGGAAGGGAGAGGACTCGGCACAGGGACAGCAACCCCATCTCGTAAAAGCCTTGTTGTGAAATAAAAAAGTTAGGAGATTGATTGGTGAACGACATACAGGGTTGGGAAAAGGCGAGTCTGATAGGTGAGGATAGAAGAAAGAAAAAGGGGAGGAGCACCAGACGGAGGTGAAAGGAGGGATGGTGAGTGGAAAATGATAAAGGAGAGAGGTAAAAGCGGGGCATTACCATATTAAGTGAGGCAGTCAGAAAGTTTGCAGACCGAGAAGAGTTAAATTATATACAGAGAAGGTAACGAGGTAGGTTTCATGTTTCCTTCATTTGAACTGATATTAGTACGTTTCGATGGGCAGAATTGACTGCCGTTATTATTATTATTATTATTATTATTATTATTATTATTATTATTATTATTATTATTATTATTATTATTATTATTATTATTATTATTATTATTATTATTATTATTATTATTATATTATTATTATTATTATTATTATTATTATTATTATTATTATTATTATTATTATTATTATTATTATTATTATTATTATTATTATTATTATTATTATTATTATTATTATTCCGTATGACCCTAATATATTCGAGCAGAATTCGCCTATTTGGTCTACCGAGTCAATTCCGTCATTTCATCATGTTTGATCTAATTTCCTGTTTTCAGCCCCAGTCTGCCTCTTTCTCCCCTTATCTCCTCATGCGCAAATCAAGAATCTATCACCAGTTGCCTTAAATAATTCAAAAGATTCGCCACTCTCTGTCTGAAGTTAATTCCTCCTCACCTCCATTCTAAAAGGACGCCCTTCTACTTCGACACTGTGTCCCCGGGTCTAAGATTTCAGTGGACTGCGAGAAGATACAAACTTGTTACAAACAGCGGCTTTACCTGATGTACGGGATTCCTCCCCCCACCCCCTTCAACTCTCTTGATTCACAATGTCACCCTTCCTTCATCTTTTTATTTCTTATGCTTTTATCCCCCTCTCCTGTCTCCAACTTAGCGCCGTCCTCCTCATCCCATTCATAAATTTGCCTTTCGCATCCAATTCCAGTCCCGATCCATCAGCGTTTCCTCTCTTGCTCAAACCTGGTCCTTGTATGTATGGAACCTGGCAAACAACCTACCTTCGACGTTTATAATTTTACAAGCCCGTATGTCGTCGGCCGCTCTATCTATCTACCTGTCTATCTATCTATCTATCTATCTATCTATCTATCTATCTATCTATCTATCTATCTATCTATCTATCCATCCATCTATCTATCTATCTATCTATCTATCTATCTATCTATCTATCTATCTATCTATCTATCTATCTATCTATTTCTCTGTTTATTTATTCCCAGGCCTTTCTCATTCCCCTCTAATTCTCCTTATTCGACTGAAATACTCCTGAGTCGGATTTTATTTTTCCATATCTTATTTCAAATTGAATTCAACTATATTTTGATTACTGCATTCTAAAGGTTCGTGTACCTTAAACTCCATAATAATTTCCTATTCAATTCATTGCACACAATCCAGTATAGATCATCCACCAGTCGGCCTCAGGACAAACTGCAAAAATACTAGCCAAACCCAATCGAGCTGCATGTAGAAAGATCCCATGACTATAATACATTATCCTTTAGGCACACATTTTTCCAGTTGAAATCTGTGGTCTGTATTGCAGCTACTGTCGGGAGGCCAGTATAACGTATACACCTGTTACCCCGGTAGATTCAGTTATTTTCAGGCCAAATAACGGAAATTGATTTGACAGCAGAGCGATGGTTGTTGGCAGATAGGGTGATCTGATTTTCTCAGAAATAGAAATAATTTTTCAGGAAGAATAGACCCCAGAAATTAATATAACCGTCGCGAGATATTAAATGAGGTTAAATTTGATGAGTGGTGAACTTATACAGCTGTATAGGATGATGAGACGCATTCATCATTTGGATAATCAGAGGCTTTATCCCTGCCATTGGGCACAGCTTTAAGCTGCTGGAAGGAGGTGTAGTGAGAAGTCATGTTACGTTTATTTTTACACGCGAAGATTGGTGACTGCGTGGAAAGGGCTGACGTTGTCGATGGTAATCGCGGATACGATAAGGTATTTTAAGAGACTCCTGGATAGGCACACGGAGCATAAAAAAAGAGAGGTCAATCGTTAACACGAGGTAATTTATAATGTACGTAAATATTCGGCACAGCATTGACGTCCGAATTTTCTGTATTGTGTTGCAGATTTTCTATGTTTATATAATGGCTAACTTATCTTTTCTGCTTGTAAAATGAACATATCCTTCCATTTTCCTCATTGGCACAAATCTGTATCGGTTTCTTTGAAAGGCCACTTATCCTTGTACCTCGACTACCACACCAGGAAGGGCATTCCATGTGCCCACTACTCCCTTTGTAAACTTCAAACTACCGCACGAAAATTGCCCGGCACTTTGTGTACGTTTTTATACCAGTGTTTTCTTTTGTGTAATCTGCAAGGATATTAATCCGCCTATTACATTAAATATGGACTGTTCTTTATACGTTGTGATTAAATTGCGATTGCTGGGTTCCAACATAAACTCAATGCATTATAATCTGTCATCTGCTGGCGGCATATAATTCTACGCGTTTCTGTTTGCAGATGAGTGAATCAAACAACACAGTTACTGAATTATATGTCCACGAACAGTTGCTTCGACCAAGCTGAACAGTTTTATAATAGCTCAGCATAAACCATCTTTTGTTCTCTCCATTCTCTTTAAATTTGAAAAAAAATCCTATTCTATTATTTTTCTAACGTTCGACTCTGAACTATCGTATTAGTCTGACACAGTTGTCATTTCTCCAGCCGCTTTTCCAACTGGACTTTTACAAAGCTCCCTCAACATGGACAACTCCATTACGTTTGTGTCGCCTGCAAGAGTTCTTATGAGTCAAGCCCATTATCATCCAAGTCAAACGCCAGAGCATTCCCAACAATTGTCCCATGCAGAATGGCTGCCCTCCACCACTGCCCTCTGGACTCTATTTGAAGCCCTGCTATCCAAAGAAACTCAGTCTCCTGTCTCACTCTTCCGGAACCAGTCCTTCCCAAAAGTCTTACTTCCAGTCTAATCCCAACGTACGCCCCTAGGTGTTTGGTCCATGGAAGGAATCAGGACTACGCCACGGACACCCAGGCTGTCACGCTTCACAGACAGCAGCGGGAAGTGAGTAGAACGGCGGATGATCAACCGGAGAAGGACAACGGCCAAGTACGAGGGAATGAATAAAAAAATGGACATCATGTCCCCTTTCTTCAGCAATCATCTTCCCGACATACCGGAAGTACTGAATCCAATTCGAAAGGAAGGACCATTACTAATATCCATGAATCTCTTTAATTTCACAACTTTTGCTATGGGGATTGCTGCTAGCGATGCACGATTGGACGTCCCGCTTCACGAGTGCTGGTTATTAATTTATTCTCGAGGGAGTAGATAGACCTGCAGAGGACTCCGTTGCAAGTGGAGACTTGCAGCCTGTTCACGATAACCAGTGATCCTCAACGTTTCAAAGGCAAAGGCTCTTGCAGCCAATAACCCTCGCCAGAGGAAAAAGATAGAGCTACATCGAACGTACCTTAGCAGGCATTCGGGATGTATGGAATACCGGTAGGGCACACCGGTTGTAATGCGATGGTGATGTCAAAGCTTCGCATGAAGAAATGGTAGAATCACACAATTGGTGGTACTGATGGAGACATTACAATGAACCCGTGGTAAAAGTAAACAGGAAGCAGCAGAGTGCAGGCAAACTGGGGATAGTGTGGCTGCACAGATGAGTTGAGGGCGGGAGCTATTCAGGGACGTCCACAGCGCCAGTCGAACTGCAAATGCTACTGACGAACAGGTATATTTACGACGGTATGGGAGAAATGTCTTTGAGGATTAATAAACTCCTGACAGCGCCAAATGAACTTTGCCATTAGTCGGAAGGGTGATTTCACCGTCTCCTTCAGCTGAGCCCTGAACCTGGCCTGAACCACGGCGTAAAGGGCCGTGTTTGTGCAGCAGCTCAGCGGTTGCATTATGTAGCCAAGCTCCCGCAGAGAATACGGGAGTATCTGTAAAACGGAAAAATTGAGGATCTCCCATACGGAATACACGGTCAGCAGCGCCCACAGCAGGATGAAATTCCCCGACATCGCCAGCAGTAACAGGAGGGATTGCCTGCGGTTCTTCATCTCCGGGTCGGCTGGCTTCTCTCCATCGCGCGAAACACGGAGTCTCCTCCGGGCTCGGCTGGCCACGAAGACGTGCCTTATGGTTAAAATGTTTAACAACAGAATCAGGATAAAGGGTAATATTGGGGTGAAGACGAAATGAATCGCCAGAAATGTTGCCAGCTGAGGTGGGGATAATAAACGGTAACTGCCATAACACACCAGGGACGTACCTAATACCGAATATGACCCATCGAGCAAAAAGTACCAGGGTAAGTTCTTTACACAGCTCAGCACAGTCACTGACCCCAGAACCAGAGCCGCCGCTCTCCCGGTGCAGTATTCTCGTTTCAGTTTCTGAAAACAAATGGTGACAAATCGATCAAAGGTGAAAGTGACGGTGAACCAGACAGAACAGTCCGTGGCGGCGTAGAGCACGACGGCGTGGATATTGCACACGGGAACGCGATGCGACCAGAGGAAAATCTCTCCTGGAATGTAAGCCACTGGAATCTTGTTCAAAACCAGATCAAAGAGAACGACGAGCTGATCCGCTGCTACCATGGCAACCAGATACCGTGTGACGCCTTTGGAAAGACCGCACTTTCCCCGCGACAGGATAACTAATGTCACCACGTTCACTGTGCAGAGAGAAATGAAGACCATTAACACTCATTTTGATGGAAACATTGTATTACTTTTATGGACAACACTTCCGAGAGCAGAGGTGAATATGGAATTAATATTTCTGCTGAGGAGATTATCGGGAGCCATTACTAAATCGGTAGTGTATATAATGTACTGGCTGAAGTTCAGAAGAATAAGGGGAACCTCACGGAAATATGCCGAATATTGAAAGGCCGAGATATCGTGGACTTAGAGACGTAGCTTCTGTAGTTGGGGAGTCTGCACTTGAAGACGATATTTCACAAGAGAACGACATCCTTTTGGATCGGAGATGGGGAGCAATTTCCTTACACAAAGACTGGTGAATGTGAGGAATTTTTCGCTACAGACGGCTACGAGGGTCGGTTCATTGGATGGTTTTTCAGCGGAGAGTGATCGGCTGTTGATTCGTCGGAGTGTCAGCGCATACGGCGAGTGGTGGCCACAATGTAGTTCAGAGGGATCAACAATGATGGAGAAGACTCGGTTCTCGAATGGCTAAATTCAGATGCCGTGTCCTGTGGGCTAATCAATGAATGGCTGGAATGTATGCTGATCTTTGCCGTCAGAAAAATGAATTAAGACAGAGAGGGTTTAAGAGAATAATATAGTGATTAATATGCCATTCATCACGGCAATAGAATTTCAGGTCCCCTCAGCTGTAAACACGAGAGAAAATGAAAACATAAGAAGATTAGCAATAGTATCAGGCAATAGCCATCTGTTCCAGCAGGCATGATCTGGCAATGAAAGTGATCACGGCGGATCTGGTAACAGAAATATAGAAAAATTATAGGCTCCTCGGCCGACAAATTTGTGTCGAACATGTCCCCAACTGAGGAATGACGAGGCTGACCCACAGACCTCTATTATTCTAACCTCAAAATAACTATCCAAACGTCTCTCAAAGACCCTCTCGCGCCCCCCTCCACCATCGTAGACAGACAGCACATTCAACATACTCACAACTCTCTGCATTACAAAAATCCCCATGACATCTCCTCCGTACGTACAACCAAGCACTTTACCTCTCAGCTCCTAAAACGAATTCAACTATTCATGACGGTGAATAAACCATGTGCCTTCTTAACTACAAAGTCAACATTGGGAGCTGCTTTGAGTGCCCTATAGACTCGAACCCCAAGATCCCTCTGATCCTCCATACTACAAAGAGTCTTACCATTAACACTATAATCTGCAATAATATTTGATCTACTAAAATAAGCCACTTTGGTCTGGATCTGGGTTGATTTCCATCTGCCAGTTCTCTGTCCAGTTTTGCATCTTATCAATGTCTCCCTGTTACCTCTGTCAGCCCTCCACACTATCCACAACACCTCCAATCTTTGTGACACCAGCAAATGTACTAATCCGTCCCTTCAATTCCTCATCCAGGACATTTACAAAATCATGAAGTGTACGGTTGCCACAATAGATCACTGAGGCACACAATTTGTTACCGACCTCCATGCAGAATATGACCTGTCTAGAACCAATCTTTGCCTGCGGTGGGAAGCCATGTGCTAGAGTCACTAAGCATGTCCCCTTGGATCCGATGCCTCCTTACTTGCTCAATAATCCTTGCATGGGGTACATTATGAAATGATTTACTGAAATCCATACGCTCTACATCTGCTCTTCCTTCATCATTGTGTTTCGTCACATCCGCAAAAAAATAAAATCAGGCTCGTAAGGCACGATCTGCCCTTGCCAATGCAAAGCTGACTACTCCTAATCATATTAATCTTCTCTAAATTTCGCATAAATATTGCCTCTCAAGATCTTCTCCAACAATTTACCAACCACTGATCACGCCTACATACCATTTCCCCGTAGCCCTTAATTCTTCTAATATGCAAAAAACAGTGCCAACCATTCTTAAATATACTTATTCAGGTAGCCTCCACTGTTTCGTTTGAGCAGATAATTCCACAGATTCACTACCCTCTGAGGAAGAAGTTGTTCCTCATCACGCTCCTAAATCCACATGCTATTTTCCGTTGAATTGTCTCACCAACCAGTTGGAACCACTTTGCTTCCACAGTCGGATCTACCCTTTCCGTAATTTTATATGTTCGCAGAAGATTTCCTCTAATCTTTCAACTCCTTTGCCCCTGATATTCCAACCACCTCATCTCTGGAATCCACGGGTGAACCGTCTACACAGACAGTTTATCAATCCTCAAGTCGGGAGACCAGAACTGCACAGAACTCCGGATGCCGCCTCACCAGTCCTTTGTGCAGTTGCAGCATGACTTCCCTGCTCTGAAATTCAATTCCTCTGGCAACAAAGACGTACTTCCCATTTGCTGGGCTGTTGCACCTGCAAACCAATCCTTTATAATTCAAGCACAAGCACGCCAAAGTGCCTCCGAACAACAGCATACTGCAATCGTTTACTATTTCAATAATATTCTCTTCTTCCATTTGCCCTTCCCAAGTGGATGACCTCGCATTTACTAACTTTTCACTCAGTCTTCCAGACGGTGGCACTTTCGCTGAACATATTAATATGCCTCTGCACTCTTTGTCTAATGGCAGTGATGACCACGTGGCCTCATGCTTTTAACTGGTGAGACGTCGGAGCTACTTATTTATTTGTTTAACTAATTCCGTTAATACTATATTCTACTATCATAATTGACCTACCAAAATGAGTGAACTCACACTTAACTGTGTTGTACTGCATTTGTCTCGTCTTAGGGCAGATTTGCATCCTATCAATATCCCGCTGTAACCTCTGGCCGACCTCCAGAATATCCACAACATCTCCAACCTTTGTGTAATCAGAAAAGTTACTAACCCATCGCTCCATTTCCTCCCCAGGTCATTTTTAAAAATCACGAATAGTAGGGGTGCCAGGACGGATCCTGAAGCACACGACTGGTCAACGACCTCAAAGCAGAATATGACCGTCTACAACAACATTTTTCCTTCTGTGGGCAAGACGTGTCTGGATCCACATAGCAATGTGCCCTAGGATCACGTGCCTCCTTACTTTCCCAATAAAAATTGCATAGGGTACCTTACCAAATACAGTCAGCCGATGATTGCTGTAGCGATACCCGTTGGAAAGACCAGCCGTGCAATAAGCGAGTCTTTAATAGACAAGTATGGAAGAGAAGCTGACATATATAGTTCTACGTAATCATGAGGAAGAGACAAGACACTTACCAGGAAGAGCAACAATGGCGAGGATAGGGTAGTAAACCAGTTGGAATGTCCCCAGCGCCATAGTGATTCGATACTCCAACTTCAGGCTATTGAGAAAATATTGCGCCGTCCAGAAAATATTCTTCACATTTCCCGTAGCATTGCGCGATATATTTTGAAGATTATGATCCATTGCTGAGAGAGTCCAGACTCCTGTTCGCGACCCAGACTCTGTCTTCTCTCTCTCTGAAGCCGCTGATCTCTGATCGCGTAGACTGCCGGTTCTCACCGAAACTGTCGTGTGAGGGATTCTGTACATACTAATAGTACAGCCAACCAGATTGACGTCGTCACTCCCCACGGATACTCCCATAATTTGTTTATTTGTTCTGACAGGTGCAGTGAACCCTTTTTGTTTTCATACCGTCAGAGAAGCAGTGCAGACGCAGATTGGAAGTGTATCTAATAATCCCAGCCGTCGGCCGTCCACGGATATGTGCCGTTTCTGTAAATGGACACACAATTGAAAATTATTGGCACACAGTTAGACACTGATATACAACCAGTCTAGAAAGGAAGGCACACGCAGAAAATACTAATTAAAATTATATAAACAAGAATGATGATATAAATAGATTTAAAATAATTTTTGCATAGATAGTTCTTAACAATTATAGATGCATAGGTAGTTTGAAAATGATATCGAGTTGGATAATGGTAAAATAATGATTTTCAGAAAAAGAGTTTAGCCAAGCGACAAATCGGGTCTTCGGGTGATTTCGGAGGAGAGGAGTTTAATCGGCACGGGCATAAAAGGTGACAGCGGGTGAAAATGCAGCTTTGGCCAGAGACCAGGTGGCTTTTCTCGTTTGTTTGCAGAGGCAACTGCAGTATCCACCGTCTGAATGGACCGTCAAGCAGGTGATCTTCAGGCTTCTGCTCGCGGAGGCGTCAGCTCAATGAGTCTTTAGTCAAAGCAGGCAAATAGAAGAAAACTCTTGGCTATGAGCTTTTTATTTCCTTCCCTTCTTTATATCTGATCAGATTGGATAACAGAGATGCCAGACAGGATGGTTGAATGCTCCTGTTGCGGAATCTGGGATGGCACAGAGAACTTTAGTTACCCTGGCGACGATATCCGCGAGAGCTGCGTTCAGCTGCAGCTTCAGACAATCCGCGTTAAAGAGCTGGAGGGGGAACTGGACTATCTCCAGATCATTCGGGAGGCTGAATTGGCGATAGACAGGACAGACAGTGAGAACAAACAACTCACTTCATCCAGATGTATTATAGTTAGGCTTTAAGGTGTATGAACATATCAAGGGAAATTTTGAAGTCAAGTGGGCTGTTCATTGATCTTACCTCAGCGGGATGGAGTCTTTTTTTTTGAGCCTACACATGAATAAAGAAGATCGTTCGTAATGGGAGCGGGTCTTCATTTATTTAGACGGCTTAAACGATGTCATCAGAGTTCGTGGAGGGGAGATTAATTAGCACCACGGATGATGCTGATATTACCCTGCCAACCACCGCATGGAAGACTGTACTGGAGACAACAGACTGGTGGAACATGACGAAAGAATTGAATGTACACTCCAAAGGACCTGAGCCTCGTCTTGAAATAGAGGTGAATCTGGCCCTTCTTGTACACAGTCTCTGTGCTGGGGCTGCACTCAAGTCTGTCATCCAGGTGCACCCCCAGCTACTTATAGGTACTCATCACATCAACGTCCCCACAATCAATAGTAAGGAGGAGCAGGCCATCCTTCGTCATCCTGAAGTCCACCCTATCTCCTTTGTCTTACTGATGCCAAGCGGCAGATGGTTCAGCTTGCTTCAGTTCACAATGTCTTCCACCAGCACCCTGTATTCGCCCTCCCTTCATCCATTTAAACACCCAAATATTACAGAGTCAGCAGATCATTTCTGCAGATGACATGAGTTATTGTTCTATCTGAAGTTAGAGGGTATACAGAGTAAAGAGGAAGCGAGCCAGTATAGATCCCTGAGGGCACATAGTGCCACTTATAGCCCTATCTAAAGCACAGCTCTGAAGCGGCACAGACTGTAATCTGCCAGTCAGGGAGTACGTTATCCAGGATACAATATATCCGGGTAAGATGATTTTTTATGAATCAGTAAGCCGTTGCTGAGGATTTACAGAGCCGTGCAGAACTTATTTAGCCTCCTGAAGAACTAGAAGTTTTGGTCAGCGATCTTGCTCAGACGTCAATGTGCCGGACCAACCCAGGTCTACTCGCGATGTTCACATGTACATACTTGATTTAGGTACCATTGACCTGAACAGGAGCTTGTGGATGGGCTCCGACATTCCTGAAGTCAATATCTAGCTCTTATGTGCTGCCGCCACTGAAGGAAATCTGAACTATTCATGGAAGATGCAAAGTTACAACGGGAAATCCTACAAAAGTACTGGATTTGACCCAGTGCACTCCGGGTTAAGCCCTCACCACCATTCAGCGCATCTGCACTGAGCGCTGTCGCTCCAAAACAGCATCCAGCATGAAGGAGTCCCAGCTCCCAGGACATGAACTCTTTTCGCTATTGCCGTCATGTAGAAGGGCCAGGAGTCCCCATGTCACTCACTACCAGTTTTGAGAACAGTTGTTACGGACGCGATTATCACGCTCTTGAACTCGGGGTACGAACCGCACTCAATTTCACCCGGTGGATCACTAAACTGTTCCCACAGCCTATGGATGCATATTAATACACTCTTCATCTCCTTCTCGATATTTATTGCGTATTGACTTGTTATTACTATTTTTATTGATTTCTAAATTTCATCTTTTCATATTGTTGTTTTGTGTGTTTTTGAACGTCTTATTCGCTGCTGTCTTTCATTCAATCTACAGCGTTCCTTCTATTAAATATGCATGCCCACAAGAAATCGCACCTCATTCATTTTTGTTTCTGGTGGCATAAACCCACTCCCACAAAGCATTCCTTGAACATTGAAAACGTAACTTTTGTAGTGTCTTGCTTTAGACACGCCTAGCGGACAGTAGATGGCGCCATGAGTGAGCAAACGGATGAACAGTAATAAGCCTTTAAAATAAAGCGATTCCAGCCCTCAGAAAATCATTCCGCTATGTGCCTCTGCACCAGGCGTCTTCAGGACGATTAAGTGAGTTGGAACTGTCCCAACAGAGGCACTAACGATTACGGCAAACAGGTGATGACTGGGGAGTTTTTTTCAGTTGTGATGATTGAGAAGAAATAAATGTTGGCTTCTGCGGTTAGTCCATGCGCGACAAGTGTATCGATAGGAAATTACTGAAAAATATTACAAACGCTCAGGAAATGACATCATATGATCATCCCATCTGCATTAACAAAGTTGTTGTTCCACCACTTCCACTCCTCTGCTCCTTCCTATGTCTGGCTGCAGCCGGTGGAAAAAGTCCCTCTCTGAAGTTGTCCGCCTCTCACTTTATGTATCTGCGTTCTGGTATTTGACATATTCAGCTTCGCAGAGGTCTGAGTGTTCGGTGACTGTGGAAAGTGTTCTGTCTCCTTGAAAGTTGTATAGTTTTTCAACATTGAATCACATTGGATTTAATTTGCCTTTTATGAAACTGATCCACCATAAAAAGACAGACTGTCAAAGTGAAAACAGAAACAGAGTGATCGAAACTGCATACAAATGAAAAACCATAACCATTGATACCATCGGTATTCACCGGCTGAAGTATAACACACCAAATCATCACTGATGCAGCTAATTGTTTTAGAAGTCACATAATCCAAACAAGGTGGCCACATTGATACTGCTGGTGAGTCAGTATCCTTGCAAAAACTACACCACTGAGACAAAAGTACACACCAACCAGTTCTGCGAAATTGCTATTGGCAAGCACAAGTCAGGAGATGGGTACAAGACATTTTCAACGTCACAGTTGGAGGACATTTAAGTCAATTATCAAAGGAATGGCAAGAATACGGCACAGCTGTATGTCTACGCCCAACAGGCCGAACTCAAATACTGAGTCACCGTGCAATAAAGGGACAACTGAGGGAGGCAACTAAGAGACCTACAACAACGCTGAAGAAGATACACGTTTCAGTGTTGGAGTTGGCAAAGTCTGTGCATGAAATAACTGTTTTCCTGGTGTTTCAGCAGCCACAGTATTATGGGGGATGGCAAAGAGAAAGCTGTTAAAAGAAAGACTCATATGAAACCTTAGCCAGAGTTAGCCAGAAGACATGTGGGAGAATCTGAAGTCAGCTGGAAGAAGTTTCTGCTGTCTGATGAAACACAATTGAGTATTTTGGCTTATGGGAACAACAGCTAAATGCTATGTCTCACACAAGGCAAACATCGCTTCGCATCAGAAAGACACCGTCCTGACCGTGAAGCATGGTAATGGCGGCATCTGGTTATGAAGCTTGTGAAGGTAGAGGGCAAAGTCAATGAAGAAAAACACAGGGGAATTCTGGAGGACAGCTAGAAGCAGTTTACAAGAGAACCAGGACTTCAGAGAAGATTTGTTTTCCAGCAGGACGAATGCCACAAGCATATAGCCAATACGGCACAAAAATGGTTATAAGACAAGGCAGTTAAAAAGGTAGGGAGAGGAGAAAAAGGCGAGCTGGAACGTGATAAGTGAAGTCAGGTGGGTCGGAGGGGAGAAGGGCTGGAGAAGAAGGAATCTGATAGGAATGGAGAGCTGACTATACGATAAACGGATGGAGAAGGGAGCACGGGGGAAGTAATAGTCACGTGGGAATTGGTGAAAGGTCAGTGTGGAATAAAGAAATAGTGGGGATCGCGGTTCGGTCCAGGGTTAGAGAAAGTTCAAAGTGGGATTAATTTCTCGAGGTACCAGTCCACCTGGGTACAGATATCTCCACTTTCTCTCTTTTCCAGTCTTTCACCTTCAACTCCCCCCCACCACATCGCTTCACCTGTCACCTTTAAGATCGCTTCCTTTCCTGCTTCCCATTCATTCCTCGGCCGCCCACTTTGTGGGCCCCAGCAGCGCGCAGTCTGTACCTCAAAGCCAGGTAACTCGCAATTCCAGCTCCTTTCAGATGGCGGAGTCGAGGGATATGGGGAGAGGCAGGAACATGGTACTGATTGTGGATGATCAGATACGATCACATTCAATGGCGGTGCTGGCTTTAAGTGCTGACTGGCCTACACCTGCCCCTATTGTCTATTGTCTAATGTCTAAAGCCTGGCACTTGACGGAGCCATTCTTTTCATTGCTCCATCAAAATCTTTGTAATCGCCACAACATCATAGCTCTTCAAATCTATCTAAGTTTCGGAAAGTCTGCATGAGGAATCTCGAATCCCTTAGCACCTCTGACTTTGATTTATTTTCCTGATCAATGCCACAGTCTGCACCTTTATTAGATCTAACAAAATGCATGTTCATACAGTTCCCGAATTCAGTTCTATTGTATTGATTTTATTTCTTCTTCGTTCATATACATGCGGACCAACAACCTTTACTACGGACAAATGTGAAATGTGTAATCATAGTTCATTTATGTTAATAAATACATGTACTTTGACCTATCTCCGTGTCGTCTGCAAACTTTGCAACAAAGCCATCAATTCCATTCAAATCATAGACATTTATCGTAAAAATAATCATTGGCAACACAGACACCTGTGGACACTATTAGTCACCTGCAGCCAAACAGGAAAGGCTCCTTTAATTTCAAATCTTTGTCTCATGACAATCAGCCATTAATATATCCATCGTTTGAATCGCAGAGCCTGATGAGATATTTGCCTATTCTTTCGTTTGTCGACATTGACTTTATTTCCCTTCAACACCCAAAATTGGTTTCGCTTGCCAACATTTGCTAAGAATCTCCAAAGATTGCAGTCATATTCACGGAACACAGTTACAGCCCGACGGAACAACCAATCAGTTCCGGGTTCATATCACTCTGATTGCCACCCCTCCATGTATATCCCAATTTGGTTCTTAATTATATTCTTGTCTCTTTCTGAACCACTCTCTCTGGTATATTTTCACTTGCAATCAACTCCATCCACGTACGTTAAAAAAAAAAAATCCTTCCGCTCCCACCGAAAACTCTCTCTCATCCCACTCGGTCCTATTTCACCTGCTTTTGCCTCTTGCTATTCAGGTCATTCCTAAAACGCGGTCTTAGTGAAAGCGACTCATTTTAATCCATCCTACTCCCTTACCTGAACGCATGTTCACAATATTTTGTCATACCTATCCAGTATCTCAAAAGACCCTTATCATCCACCTCGACTATGCCTGTTGAAATTCAAAAGAAACTTCTGCAAGTTCGTCCCTCATTCTATCAAGTTCCAAGTATCCTACTATTCTCCATGCCTCAAGCCCTCTAGTGTTGGGTACATGTCCATCACTCTTTTCTGCCTTTGCTCCTGCACAGCCGCACCTTTGCATGGTGACCAAATACTGCACTGAGTATTCCAAGTGCGCCCTCATCGACAACTCAAAGAACTGCAACATGATCTCAAAGCGTCTCTGCTAAAATACCTGTCTGAGCAATTCTGGCGCACTGAACGCTACTTGTCGATTGCTGACCTGTATTCGTTTTCTGTATGAGATCCTCTGCTTGGGATTTGAATCTACAGAACACTCAAAGCTGCTGGGCAGGTTGACTCTGTGGTTAAGAAGGCATAAGTTGTCGTACTGCCTCTCAGTTTGTAATCCATCCCCTCATCCCCTCATCCCGCTGAATCCACACTGCCTCTCTTCGTTTCCAATCCCGGTGAAGGAACTCTTTCCGACGTGTCAGCTGTTCAGTCCCTGATTTAGAAACCAGGACATGGAATATTACGGCACACGACGAGACCCTTCGTCCCACAATGATTTGCTGACGCAGTTGAATTAGTAACATAACGGCAATCATTTTTTTTCTGCTTATATAACGACAGTATCCTTAAATTTTCCTCATAGGCACAGCTATGTCTCAGATTCCGCAGGCAGCTGTGCTGACCAAGCCGTTGGATATATTCAGGGCAGTTGTTGATGTTTTTTGATAGGTCAGGGCAAGAAGAGATATGGGGCAAAGCAGGAGATTTGGGCTGAGAAGGAAATTATTTCAGCCATGATAAAATGGAAAAGCAGACTCGATGGGCAAAGTGGCCAAAATCTGCTCCAAGATCGCATGTTCTGATGGTCGGAATGTCAGGATTCTTCGCAGGGACAGAGACTTTGGTGGTGCCCCGTCCAAATCCTCACCCACTTTGATCGGGGGCTGAGTGGTTATGAATGTGAAATACGCGTTATCATTCATGAAGAAGATTTGGACGCAGCTGGACTAATCCGGCGGACCGCAAGGAGCAAAATTCGACAGTTGACCAGATAATCTACAAAAATAAAAATTAATAGATGCTACCTGACCAGTGAGTTTCTCCAGCAATTTGTGTGTGATTGTCACGGACCCCGTGACCGGTATACAGAACCAAGAGGAATGGAGAACACTCTGGAGTTTGGTATCCTATAAACTAATAACTTTTATTAGTATCTAAGCAATTCAGTAATATCGATGTAAATAAATCAAACGGGTTAGCATTATATATACAAGTGTGAAAACAGGAAATAACTAAGCTCTTTCAAACCTAGATATGATGAGTTCAGTTCAATTCGAGGTCATTTGTTGTAACGTTGCAGAGAGAGAGAGAGAGAGAGAGAGAGAGAGAGAGAGAGAGAGAGAGAGGGAGAGAGAGAGAGAGAGAGAGAGAGAGAGAGAGAGAGAGAGAGAGAGAGAGAGAGAGAGAGAGAGAGAGAGAGAGAGAGAGAGAGAGAGAGTGGTGAGAGGTGATGCCGTCGATCTTCCCGTTGTCTTCCGAAGTCCTCTTGTGTTCAGCAACTATGACATGGTACGAATTAACAACCAGGCAACGATGGACACAAACATTTTTCCCCGCCGGTCGCGCCTTTTCACACAGTGAGCTACTGATCGATTTCCCCGAATCGAACCTCCGACAACCCCGCCTTCCTCTGTGTGCAACAGAGCTCGTCCAGTGTCCGGACCGTGTGTCTCGTGGTGTGTGCGTCTGTGTAACAGCGGACCTGGCTTTTATCTCTCCATGTTGGAGACCAGCTGTCCATCAAAATGTTCCGTCCTCCACTTTCTGCAGGAACTCTACAAGCGGGCAAGTGCCCTCGCAGAAATGGTAAACAAGCTGGCAGAGAAACCATAACATCAACCTACCGAGCAGTTTCTGTCCCTCTCTCTAAACAGCAGCAGAGTTCATAGGGTCTATTCTGGACCCCGTTTCAAACTAGGTTTTCCCCTGACATGTTGATTTAGTTTTCAAAAATCAGTAGAGATCTCGTGCTTATGATTTGCTGGCAGTCTCCTCGGGGCATGCCTGAGGAAATTCAAATCCTCATTTCAACAGGGGTTCAGTGAGACCCTCTCTCACGGCTCTCGCTCTGGTCTAGCAGATTATTTCCTCTCCCACCCTTTTACTTCCACGACCAACTGGCTTCATTTATAACCTTCTAACTATCTTTCTTCGACTCCACTACCTCAGCCACTTTTAATTCTGGGGTCTTCCGCCATCTCCAGTCCTGCGGAAAGGTCTTGCTGCACAAAATTGACTGTTCATTCATTTTTGTTGTTAAGTTATTCTCGCATGTTTAAAAAATATATTTCAATTTCCATTTTTATTCAACAACCAAAAATTGTATCTACTCCGCTATTCCATCATGACTGATTTACGATCCCTCCCAACCCCATTCCCCTACCGTCCCCCAGAACCATTGACTGCCTCAATCATGAAAAACCTTTCACAATCCACTTTAAAGCTTCCCAACAACCCTACCTCTCGTCTCTTCTGTTCAGCTCACTGACCATTATTCTCCAGCTGGACAACCCATGCCTTCTCTTTTGTCCTTTGCCAACAGTCCTCAAATTCTTTCTTCTTCCTTCACTTCCAACTTACACTTATCTCCTCACAGAATCTTACTGTACCCCCATCCGCTCATTCCCCTGCATTTCCCGTCACACTTTTTGCCCTAGCACCTGTCAGTTTGTAACTCATCCCCTCATTTCCTCATCCCGCTGAACCCACCCGGCCCCTTGCCGTTCCCAATCCCGATGAAGGATCTCGGTCTGAATTGTCATTTGTTCATTCCCTGATTTAGAATCCAGAACATGGGACCGTACTGAACAGGGACAGAGTTTCGGCAAACAATGTCCTGCTGATCCAGCTAAATTAGTAACCAAGTGTGTAAATGATCTTGACAGCTTACATAATGTGCAAATATTTCCATTAATGTTCCTCATCTGCACATGCCCATCCGAGCTTCTCTTAAAAATCAGTAATCATTGCCCTCTGCCACCACAATAGGAAGAGCATCCCATGTACCCACGACTCTCTGTGTGAATCTCTTGCCCTTTGCATATCATTTGAAATGACCACCCGCCCTACTTTAATTTATCCCGCATTTCTTTATGTCTCTAAATATGTACATTTTTTTTGTCTGCAAGATCATTTATCAGCCCTTCTGCATTCCTTCCAGGCGGTTATGTATATACACAAACCCCTAGAACAACTCCCTGTTAAACACTGCCTACTGTCTGTTCTTTGTGCGATGTGTTTAAAATGCGATCTCTGCGTCACCACATTGAAATCTCTGAATTGCCTTTTCACACATTCTAGCGGCATACGAATCTCCGTTTTTATTTATTATTGTTGCCTATGAATGTATCAAACGGTAGAGTTACTGATTTACCTGTCGACGAATGGGTGATCCTGTCCAAGTCCACGAAGCTTAACATTTTTCTAATTCCTCAACAAGAGCAATCTTGGTGTTCTCTACTTTTCCTCCAGATCCCTATAAAAATCTGTTTCCCGTATTCCCTATTGTTTCGAAGCAAAGTAGAGACCGAACTGTCGTATCAGTTTGATAAAGTTGTTAGTTCTCGGGTAACTTTCCAACCCATCTTCACTTACACCAAGCTTTGTCGACATCCACAACTCCATCACGTTCTGAGTCCTCTGCAAGCGTACTTATGTGCCATCTACATTTTCATCAGAGTCAAACGCCAGAGTATCACCAACACTTGTCAAATCCAGAATGGTTGCCCTCTACCACTACCCTCTGTCCACCACCTCTGGATCAAAAATTGACTGGATGCTGTGCCCTGAGGCCTAGTGTTCTGCATCATCCTAACCGGAAAGGGTCGCTCTTGAGCATAACGGGGAATAGTCAGACGGGGAAGGAAAAGGGCCAAATTACGAGGCACCTAGTAAGGATACGCATCGGCGTTTCTGAGAGTTCCAATCAGTATCTCAGGTGGAATAGTCCAGTGCAAGATGCTGTTCCGGAAGGGTCAGCGGGAAAAATCTCTGACGTATCAATATCAATTCAAGGTGTTTATCCTGAAGACATAATTCTGACAGCATCTCACATTTCGTGCCGAATCTCATGTCAAGTCAAGTCTCTTTTATTGTCATCTCAACCATAACTGTTGTTACAGTTCACAGCAAAATCGAAACAACGATTCTACAGAACCATGACACTGCAGGAAAGAACATTAGTCGTCAGGCCTACACAGAGACAACATAAGGTGCACAAAACAGTGCAAGAGAGCACAGTACAGACAAATCACAATACAAAAAATGAACTATGTAAATGTAAATGCAAATCTAATCAATGTAAACAATGTTTCCGCAAGAATTGAGTAGGAAATGACCAAAAATTGCAAAGGGTCTGGAGTGATGTTCAGTTGATTTTGTGCGTGTGTGTGTGTGTGTGTGTGTGTGTGTGTGTGTGTGTGTGTGTGTGTGTGTGTGTGTGTGTGTGGGTGAGTGTGTGTGTTTGTTTGTGTGTGTGTGTGAGAGTGTGTGTGTGTGTGTGTGTGTGTGTGTGTGTGTGTGTGTGTGAGTGTGTGTGTGTGTGTGTGTGTGTGTGTGTGTGTGTGTGTGAGTGTGTGTGTGTGTGTGTGTGTGTGTGTGTGTGTGTGTGTGTGTAATCTCAATAAATATATAATGATCAGGTGCCCTTTCTGCATAATCACCTTCGCCACAACCCAATGTACTCAATCCAGTCCTATAGATTGGACCTCCACTGCACAAAGTGACCAAGTGTTTCTTATATTTCCCAGAAGGCATTGAGATGGCAGTTGTAGCTTGCGGCGGACGAAAGACGATTGGGCGAGCGGTTTTACGAGTCCGCGTTACTGGATTATTCTCGGGATGACAGGCGGGTTCCAATGAACTCCGGATCAACTGGAGATTTGCAGTATGTCCACAGTAACCAGACTTCCCGAACAGTGCAATAGCTGGGTGTCTTGGAACGAAAACCTCTCGCCAGAGGAAAGGGATGGAGCGACATCTGACGTAGCTGAACAGGCATTCGGGCCGCACGGAATACCGGCAGGGCACAAGCGTCGGATTGCGATGGTGATGTCAGAGCATTGTATGCAATAAACGGTAGAAAATAGAACATAGAATAGTTCAGCACATTACAGGCCCTTCGGCCCACAATATTGTGCTGACCCTCAAACCCTGCCACCCAATCTTAAATTCCTCCACTTGGTAGAAACATCCAGTTGGTGGAACTGAAGTAGACATGAGAGGGAACTCGTGAAGAACATAAACTTGAAAGAGCACAGAGGAGGCAGTTTGGGAACACGTCACGGATCGTTGTCTTGCATGCAGTTGGGGAGGGCGAGAGCTAATCGGGGTCGTCCACAACCTGAATTAACTGAACATGCCATTGACGAAATGAGATATTTTGCTGCGAAATGGGTGAGGCGTCAGCGGAGATTACTGCGGTGCTGAGAACGCCGAATGAACTTTGGCATGAGACTTATGGGCAATTTCACCGTTTCCTTAAACTGCACCCTGAACCTGGCCTGTACAACGGCGTAGAGGGCCGTGTTGGTGCAGCAGCTCAGCAGTTGCAGCATGTAGCCCAGTTGCTGCAGAGAATTCGAGTGTAGCAGGTTAACGAAAAAATACAGACTATCCCATACGGAAAGCACTGTTAGCAGTGCCCACAGCAGGATGAAATTCCCCGACATCACCAGCAGTAACAGGAGGGATTGCCTGCGGTTCTTCATTTCCGGGTCGGCGGGCTTCTCTCCATTGCGTGAACGACGGAGTCTCCTCCGTGCTCGGCTGGCCACGAAGACGTGCCTGATGGTTAAACCGTTGAGCAGCAAAATCAGGATAAAGGGGAATACTGGGGTGAGGAGGACATGAATCAGTTTAAATGTTGTGTGCAGTGTTTTGGAAAAACGATAAGAATGCATACAGAGCACGGGCGAAATTCTCATTGAATAATACCCTTCCAGCAAAAAGTACCAGAACATGTTCTTTCCGCTGCTCAGCACAGTCACTGTCCCCAGAACCAGCGCCGCCACTCTCCCGGTGCAATATTTTCGTTGCAGCTTCTGAAAACAAATGGCGACAAATCGATCAAAGGTGAAAGTGACGGTGAACCAGACAGAACAGTCCGTGGCGGTGTAGAACACGACGGCGTGAATATTACAAACAGGGACACGACGCGACCAGACGAGGACATCTACTGGAATGTAAGTCATCGGAATCTTGCTCAATACCAGATCGAAGAGAACCACGAGCTGATCCGCTGCTACCATGGCAACCAGGTACCTTGTGACGCCTAGTGAGAGACCGCACTTTCCCCGCGACAGGATGACAATTGTTACCATGTTAACTGTGCAGAAAGAAATAAAAACTATTAACTTACATTTTGACGGAAACATTCCCTGAAAACTATTATTTTAATCGACAGCCCTTCCGATTGTAAAGATGAACATGAAATTAGTGTACCTGCTAAGCAAAGTAACGGGAGCCATTACTAAATCGGTAGTGTTTATAATGTACCTGCTGAAGTTCAGGAGAATGAGGAAATTCTCATTGAAATCTGTCGAATATTGAAATTCGTAGATATCGTCGAAATGGAGCAGTAGATACTGTAATTGGGGAGTTTACACGTGAAGGCGAGTTTTCACAAAATAAAGACATCACTTTAGAACAGAGACGGGGAGAATTTTTTTTTTTTACAAGAGTAGAGTCTGGTAAATGTGTAGAGTTTATCGCCACAGACAGTTCAAGGGGGGCTGTTCATTGGTACCTTTTGCAGTGGATACGCGGAGATGGCGCCAGAATGTGATTGAGAGGGATAAAATAACAGCTGTGATGGAATTACGGAGAAGGCTCGGTGCTCAAATGGCTGAAATCAGCTGCCGTACGCTATGTGCTGGGCAGGGTTATCAATGGACTTGAATGTATTCTGATCTTTGGCTTCAGAAGAAAGACTTGAGACCGCCAAGTGTTAAGGGAATAATAAAATGATTAATATAACATGTATGACAGTGACAGAAATTCAAATCCCTTCAACTGTAAACACGAGAGAAATTGGGAATATAAGAACTTTCGTTACAGAAGCAGAAATACTCCTTCTGTTCGGATTGGCATGATCTGGCAGTGACGATGATCATGACTGATCTAGAAACATAGAAATCCTACAGCACAATACAGACCCTTCGTCCCGCAAAACTATACCGAACATTTCCTTGCCTTAGAATTTACTAGGCTTACCCATCGCCCTCTATTTTTCTAAGATCCATGTACCTGTTCAAAAATCTCCTCAGAGATCATATCGTATCCGCCTCCACCACCGGTACCGGCAGCCCATTCCACGCACTCACCGCTCTCTGCATGAAAAAAAACCTGCAGAATTCTCCTCTGTTACCTACTCCCAAGCACCCTAAACCTGCGTCCTCTTCTGGCAACCATTTCAGCCCTTGGAAATACCCTCTGACTATCAACAGGATCAATTCCACTCATGATCTTATACACCTTTATCAGGTCACATCTCATCCTCCGTCGCTCCCTAGAGAGAGGGCCGAGTTCACTCAACCTGTTTTCATAAGGCATATACTCTATTCCAGGCATCATCCTTGTAAATCTCCTCTGTATATTTTCTATGGTTTCCGCATCAATCCTGTAGTGAGCCGACCAGAACTGAGCACAGTACTCCAAGTGGGGACTGACCAGCGTCCCATATAGATGCAACATTTCCTCTCGGCTCCTAAATTGAATTCCACGATTGATGAAGGTCAATACACTGTATGCCTTCTTAACCACAAAGTCAACCCTCTGATCTTCAAACACCGCCAACAGTCTTACAATTAATACTATATTATATCATCATATTTGAACTACCAAAATAAGCCACTTCACACTTATCTGGTTTGAACTCTATCTGGCGGTTTTCAGCCCAGTTTTGCATCTTATCAATGCCTCGTTGTAAATACTGACGGCCATCTACACAATCCACAGCACCTTCCAACTTTGTGTCATCAGCAAATTTACTTAACCATCCCTTCAGTTCCTCTTCCAGGTCATTTTTTTTATTAACGATGAGTAACGGCCACAGACTAAGTCGATGAGGCACTCCACTGATCACCTAGATCAATGCCGAGTATGACCCGTCTACAAGCAGTCTTTGCTTTATCTGGGCAAGCCAGTTCTGGATCCGCAAAGCAATGCCCCTCAAATCTCATTCCTCCTTACATTCTCAATGAGCCTTGCATGGATTACCTTAGCAAATGCCTTGCCGAAATCCATATGCACCTTACCTACTTGTCTCCCTTCATGAATATGTTTAGTCAAATCCTCAAAAAATTCAGCCAGCCTCATCAGGCACGAACTGCCCTTGACAAAGTCATACTGACTATTCCTAACAATATTATTCCTTTCTAAGTGTTCATAAATTCCGCCTCTCAGGAACTTTCCATCAACTAATTAACCACTGAAGTCCGACTGAACATATTCTAATCGCTGCAGACCCACCATTTCCTCACAGGCCTCGATACTTCTGCCATGCAGAGACTATGCCAGACAGTCTTAAATATTTTTTTTTTATTGTGATAGCCTCCACTGTATCTTTGAGCAGAGAGTTCCACAGATTCAGCACCCATCAAAGAAGAAATTTCTCCTCATCACGATCCTCAATTTACAGTCCAGAAATCTCAGGCTATGTCTGGTTGTTCTAGTTTCACCCTCCAGTGGAAACCACTGTCCTGCCACAATCTAATCTATACATTACTTAATTGTATATGTTTCTGGTTGCTTTCCTGTCATCCTTCTGAGTTCCAGTGAGTACGATCCCAGGCGACTCAATTGCCCCTCATATTCGAACCACCTCATCTCTGGAATCAGCTCATGAAACGCCTACACATACAGTTTATCAATCCTCAGGTCTGGAGACCAGAATTACACAGGACTCCGGATGCCGCCTCACCAGTACCTTGTGCAGGTGCAGCATGGCCTCCCTGCTCTGAAGTTCAATCCCTCTGGCAAGAAAGGCGAACGTCGCTTGATAGGCTGCTGCGCCTGCAAACCAACCTCTTGAGATTCAAGCACAAGCACTCCAAAGTTCCTCTGCACAAAAGCATAGTGCAATTGTTTACCACTTAAATAATACTCTGTTCTATTTGCCCTTCCCAAGTGGATGACCTCGCATTTACTATCTTTGCACTCCATCTGCCAGATGGTTGTACATTCGGTGAACTTGTTAATATCCATCTGCATGCTGCCAGTTTGCTCTGCACTCTTTGTGTCGGCGGCCGATCATCGCAGGTTAGATGCCCACGTGGCCTCATGCTTTTAACCTGTTCAGACGTTGGGGTTATTTATTTATTTATTTAATTTCCAAAATGCCTTATTTCGCCATCATATTTGACCTACCAAAATAGACCTCATCACATCTATCAGGGTTGTACATCATCTGCCTCTTCTTGCGTCCTATCAGTGTCCTTCTGTAACATCTGAAAGTTCTCAACACTAGCCACAACACCTTCAATCTGCTTTTCATTAACTAATCTACTAACCCATCGCTCCACTTTCTCATCCAAGTCATTTATAAAAATCACGAAGTGTAGGGGTGCCAGAACAGATCCCTGAGTCAAACCACTGGTCAACGACCTCAATGCAGAATGCACCGTCTAGAACAACTCTTTGCATTCTGTGGGCAAGCCATTTCTGGAACCATAAAGCAAAGTTCCCTTGGATCACATGCTTCTTTACTTTCACAATAAGCCTTGCATGGGGTACCCTATTAAACACAATCAGCCGATGTTTTCTGAAGCGATACCAGTTGGAAGGACCCGCAGTGCTATCAGCGAGTTTTAGAGGACAGGTAAGAAAGATAAGCTGACTTAATTTTTTCATGAGGAAGAGACGAGACACTTACCAGGAAGAGCTACAATGGCGAGTGCAGGGTAGTAAACCAGTTTGAATGTCATAAGCACAACAGTGATTCGTAAGTCCAACGTCAGCCGTTCGTAATTTTCAAAAAGATACTGAATATGCCCGAAAATATTCCTCGCGATTCCCGTAGCATTGTGCGATGTAATTCGAAGATCATGATCCATTGCTGGGATCATCCAGATTTTCCTGTTCCTGATCCAACCTCGTCTTCTCTCTGTTTGCAACCACTGGTCTCTGACAGCTCAAACTGGCGGCTCTCACTGAATCTGTCGTCGGGAGGGATTTTGTACATATTAATAGACCAGGCAACCAGCAGCCACGCCTCCGCGGTGACGTCGACAATCCCCACGGACACTCCCTTCATTAACCTCTACAGAATTGCAGGTGCAGTTAACCTTTTATTTGAAGACCGTCAGCGAAGCAACACAAAAACAGATTGGACGTGTATCAATTAGTCCACCCAGACGCCTGTCGACGGATACGTGCAGTGTCTGTAAATAGACACAGATTTGAGAAACACATTGCAATACAGCGAGACACTGATATACATGTCTCGCAAAAAATAATAAAGAAAAACAAACAATAATGATGATATAAACAGATAAAACATGATTATTGCATAGAGAGTTCTTAAAAATTATAGATGCATGCGTCGTTTGAAAATGAAATCGAGTTAGATCATTCCAAAATAATGATTTTCAGGAAACAAAAATGACCAGCTGCCTGTCGGGTGTTCGGCTGACTTGGGAATCTGACTGAATCAGTCAGACCGGCAAAAAAGGCGACTGCGAGTCCTGACAGTGAAAACAAGCTTTGTCCAGCGTCCTAGCAGCATTTATCATTGATCTGCAAGCGGGTGGCAGAGGCAAATTCAGTAGCCATCGTCTGAATGGACTGTCAAGCTGGTGATCTTCAGGCTTCTGCTCGCCGAGGCGTCAGCTCAGGGAGGCTTCAGTCAAAATAGGCAAATAAAAGAAAAGCCCCAGGCTGAGACTTCTTTTTGCCTTCCCTTTTTATATCTGATCCGATAGGATAACAGAGATGCAAGGCAGGATTGTTGAGAGCTCCTCTTGCGAAATGTCAAATGGCAGACAGAACTCCAGTAACCCTGACGACGAGCTGGAACCGGACGAGCTCCAAATCATTCAAGAGACTGAAGTTGTGATGTACGGGAAATAGAGAGGCAGTTACACCCAGGGCGCAGGACACAGTAGACCGTGTGACAGTCATGAGGGAAAAACGGCTGAAGGGGCCAGGGCGGATTTCCTCAGTGGCCATCTCCTTCAACATTGTGGATACTGTCGCGGTGGAATTCTGATCCGAAAAGAAATGTTTTCGTCCACCATACAACAGTTACGCTAAATAAACATTCTGAACAAAGAAGGCGAGACCTTCTTCAGCATTTTGGCACAAGGACTTACAAAGTAACTGGAACAAACAAATTTCATTGATACGTCAATCCAAAAGGCTGGCAGAAGAGGCTTCTCGGGACACCTTTAACATACCAGCGTCATATGGCGTCATATCCAGATGGCTAAGAAAGAAGGAAAGGATCTGCATGTCTTGTTCCTCGACCGGGCCAACGCCTATGGAGCAGTTCCTCATTCCCTACTGTGGACTGCTTTCGACTTCTTTCAGATGCCTGCAATAGTAACAAATCTGGTAGAACACTGCTTCTGGGAATTGCAAATTTGTTTCACAACACCAGAATTCACTACAGCTTGGCAACCAGTAGAAGAAGGCAGCATGGCGGGGTGCACCATCTCCCCACTGGCCTTCATTGAAGCAATCGAGCTCATTATCAGAGCATCAAAATGGGATACAGGAGGAAAACGACTACAGTTTGATCAAGGGTTTACTCCGATATGAAACTATCATGACGATATAACAACACTGACGAAACTGTCCCCTGCACCGCTTCTTCTGGAAAAGCTTCCTCAAAACATCACATGGGCGAGGATGAAGATCAAGTCCTGCAAGTGAGAAGCATCTCCATTGTCAAAGGTCATGTCACGGATCAAAAATTTCATATTGACGGAACACCTGTCCCAACTGTTTCAGAGATGCCGGTAAAGAGCTTGGGTCGATGGTCTGATGTTAAGCTCAAGGACACAGAAGAGTTTAAACAACTCCGAAAGGATACTATCATCTACATACCTCGCGTCCACGAGACCTGGCTGCCAGGAAAACTCAAGCTGTGGTGCTTCCAGTGCGGCGGACTCGCAAGTCTCATGCGGCCTTTAGCAGTGTATGAAATTCCCATAACAAGGTGGAAAAGCTCGAAAGAGTGATCAGCCCACATTTGATGCAGTGGCTTGGACTTCCACGATGTTTAAGTCCTGTTGGACTGTACGGGAACGGCAGAATCGAATTACCAATTGCAAGTCTTGTGGAAGGATTTAAATTCTCCAAAGCAAGGATGTTCATGACCCTCACTGAATCTGAAGATATATTATTCGATCGCCTACTCGCCGTGTGGCTACTGGGAGGATGTGGACCCCATCTGAAGCCGTTCAGAGTGCTAAGTCTGCTCTTCGCGTCAGGGACATTGGTGGCCAAATCCGGCTTTGGAGAGCCGGGCTTCTGCTCGTCCTACCGTCTTCTTAATGGAACAGGACAACATCAGTGCAGAAGAGACGACTCGTGGTGGAGGAATGAGAAGGCAGGGAGAGGCAGAGCGACACGCCAGGGCGCTGGAAGTAGCCAAGCTGGACCGATTTACTAATTGCGAGATCTTGGAAAACAGGAAATACAGCTTGCGTAGCATCTGGGCGATGGAGGAGTTTAGGCTAAGTTTTGTTATCAGAGCAAATTATAACCTCCTACTCATACCCCAGAACCTGCACCAGGTGGGGGGGTGGTAGACCCCACTTGCTCTCTTTGTCAAGCACCTAGATAATTAAGGCACATTTCAACAGTGTACACCACGAGCCTCAGCCAGGGGCGGGACACTTGGCGGCATAACCAAGTTATCAGACAGCTGCCATCAATCCTGTAACAGAGACTAGTCACCATAAAGGCTCCCCCACAACCATCGGCATGAAATGTCCACATGACACGATGTGTACCTGCAGTCCAACCTTCATAGCACCATGTAACATAAAAATAGATAAGCATTCTGTAGGTTTCTTGGTATTGGAAAATGGACGTGGAGTTGGGAAAAAAAGCTTGTGTTCCCCCAGAGATTGTGGCTAGAAGACTCCGGCCAGACATGGTCCACAGCAGCCAGGCTGGCATATGTTGTGGAATACTCAGGGACATGAGAAGATGGTGTTGAAGACGTTCATGAGAGGAAAAAGAACAAGTATTCTGAACTGGCAACTGACGCTGCCAAGAACGACTGTAAGACCAAGATTTCCCCTGTAGAAGTGGGATGTAGGGGATTCGTGGCTACATCTGCGAACAGTCAATTGAAGAAGATGGGAGTGAGGGGTTATTTTCAACAAGCAATCAAGTCCCTGTCAAATGCAGCTGGAGAATGCAGTAACTGGATTTGGATGAAAAGGAAAGACAACAACTGAGCTGCAAGATGAAAACAGGTGGGTATGGAACCGAGGGGTGTGTACCTGGGACGCCAGGTAGCACCTTTCCACCCTCTGGAGACGTCGTGGGCTTATAAAAGAAACGTCGAAGGAGGAGTGTGCCCACCTGATGACCACGATGAGGTACCTACCCTCCTTGACAGCACTCCAAGCCCATTGCCCACATTCAGTTTGCCGACTTATCATTGGGATTGAAACATCAAGTCCTATTAGCTCTACCAGCCGGGTGGCTTGCGAAATAGAGACGGAGAGAAAAAAACTTCTTCACACTGTTTCACTGTGTTTCGACACCAATGAAACCGGTTGCCAATGACCCAGAGAAAGTATTACGTTGGGACAACGTATACAATTTATACCCTGTTCATGTTTCATGCTCTTTCACTTTCCTCTTTGAATTCAGCATATTGTGGTGTCTGTCAATCATTGATTTCTGTTCGTTATCTGAGTTCGCAATGGCTTTATCTATTGAATAAGTTGATGTTCTTTGCCTATCCTCTGTTACTATATCCGGAGCCTTATTATGGATTGTCCCTTCTGTAGTGACTGATCAATTGGCATATAATTTGTAGGAATCAGACACTTGTATTTATAATAAGATTTTGTGTCTTTTGTGTTTCTCTGCAGTTGGTGAACCTTACGTCCGGACATAGACGAGCTGTCTCTTCTCATTTCTTTAGAACTTTCAGACTGCCCTGGTGGTGTTTAAAATTGTGGCCTCTGGAGATGTCCATAATCATTACTGCGACTGTCCTTTTCTGATTGGACGGAGGTGATTAGTGAAGTTCCGCAGGAATCAGTGTTGAATCCGTTTCTTATCACGTTGCACATCAATGGTTTGGGTGAATGATTGGATTGCTTTGTCACAGGGTTTGAGACCCAGGCGAAGGTACATGGAACGGAAGGTAGAGCTGAGGATGTCGGGTGCTTACAGAAGGAATTAGACAGACTGGAGAAGAGACAAAGAATTAAGAAGGAATTTAATATAGAGAAGTGCCCAGTGTTACTCTTTGAAAGGGGGAATAAAGTCGTGGACTATTTCCTAAATGGGAAGAACATTTGAATTGAAAATTTGAGTTGCAGAGCCACAGGAAATTCTCCAGGTTCAGTCAATGGTGAAGAGCTAAAATGCATGCTCCTATCCATTTTTAGTGGACTGGTATATGAATGTGTGCAGGGTGGCGGGCCGGCAGCGTGTTGGTCAGGCTGTGGTGATCGGATACTCTCTGTGGTATCCGGACTACTATAGAAAAAGGGAGAATGTTGAAAGAAACGGAAGTGCAGAGCATTTTGGGAAGATTCCCCACAGGAAAATTTGCCGAAAGTTGAGGAAGCCAAATGTAGAGTTAGCATCCATTTCCAGACGACTGGGATATAAAAGAAACTCTTTAGCAACCTATTAATCTGTATACTCGTCCAGCTTCCTGCCTCACAAGCACGTAGCACGGGCAGCACAACCTGGAGGGTCCTGCATTTTCACTTCTCTCTTAACTCGCTGAACTGTCAGAGCAGTATTTCATCACTCATCGCACCCATGTCATTGGTAACTCAATGGATCACGATTTCGAGCTGTTCACACTCCCAGTTGAGAATGCTGAGGACTCGTTCGGAGATAACCCCGACATTGTCACCGACAGAAGCACCTGGTCGCACCAATAACGAATATCCTATCACGACAGCGTGACACGCACCCTGCAGACCATCCACCCCACATGCACGGACAACGCTACCCTCCCACTTCGCTTCTGAGTCTCAGATGCAAACAAAGTGCCCGAGACCCTAACACTGAGTGAACACTGTTAGGCGATTCTTCCGCGCCTCCCCCCACCAAACCCTGCGACGGTACCGAAAACGTTGAAGGACATCGTCACATGGGAACTCTTCCCTGGCTCCTTCATCTATTTCTCCTTACTGGCTGTCACACTGTCTCCTCTGCATTGCGCCCTGGGTGTAGCGCCCTCTCTATATGTCTTGTCTATCATTACTTCAGCCCCCCGAATGATATGGAGCTCGTCCAGCTCAGCCTTTACCTCCTTGACGCGGATTGTCAGAAGCTGAGTTGAACGCAACTCTCATCTTCTCTGTGCCTTCCCTGATCGCGCAATGCGACCATTCAACTAACCTGCCTGCCTCATTTCTTAACTTCTCTGATCGGATATATAGAGAAGGGAAAGAAATAACGTTCTTGGACAAGTGCTTTTCTTTTCTTTGCCTCCTTTGACTGAAGCCTCCCTGAGCTGACGCCTCGGCGAGCACAAGCCTGAAGGTCACCTGCTTGACGGTCCATTCAGACGATGGCTTCTGCAGTTCACCATGCCTTCATCCTGCTGATCAAACGGAAACGCCGCCTGAAACCTTATTAAAGCTATTTTTCACTGTAAGGATCCTCTGTCGCTTTTTTATACCCGTGCTGAGTGAAGTCCTCTCCTCCAAGATCAGCCGATGTCCAGATTGGCCGCTGGTTCTACGCTCTCTTACTGAAAATCATTACCTTGCAAATATCGAACTCGATATCATTGTCAATCTCTGCGGGATGGTTTTCTGAACCAATATGTCGAGGAACCAACTAGAGAGCAGGGCTTTCTAGATTGGATATTAGGCAATGAGGAAGGGTTGGTTAGCAATCGTGTCGTGCGAGGCCCCTTGGGTAAGAGTGACCATAATATGATGGAATTCTTCATGAAGATGGAGCGTGACATAGTTAATTCAGAAACAAAGGTTCTGAACTTAAAGAAGGACAACTCTGAAAGTATGAGATGTGAATTAGCTAAGATAGACAGGCAAATTATACTTAAAGGGTTGACAGTGTGTATACAATGGCAAGCATTTAAAGATCGCATGGATAAACTACAACAATTGTTCATTCCTGTTTGGCAAAAGAATAAATTAGGGAAGGTAGTGCACCCGTGGCTGACAAGAGAAATATGGGATAGTATCAAGTCCAAATAAGAAACAAATAAGTTAACATAAAAAAAGCGGCACACCTGAGGACTGGGATAAATTCAGAGTCCAGCAGATGAGGACAAAGTGTTTAATTATGAAATGGAAAAAAGGCTTATGAGAGAAAGCTGGCAGGGTACATAAAAGCTGACTGTAAAACCTTTTATAGATACGTGAAAAGAAAAAGATTGGTCACGACAAATGTCGGTCCTTTACAGTCAGAAACAGGTGAATTGATCATAGCAAACAAAGACATGGCATACCAATTAAATAACTACTTTGGTTCTGTCTTCATTAAGGAGGACATAAATAATCTTCCGGAAATCGTAAGGGATCGAGGGTCTAGTGAGATTGAGGAACTGAGGGAAATACATGCTAGTAGTGAAGTGGTGTTAGGTAAATTGAAGTGATTAAAGGAAGATAAATCCCCATGGCCAGGTGGTCTGCATCCCCGAATGCTTAAGGAATTAGTCAAAGAAATAGTGGATGCATTAGTGATATTTTTTCAAAACTCCTTAGATTCTAGATTAGGTCATGAGGATTGGAGGATGGCGAATATAACCCCGCATTTTAAAAAAGGAGGGACAGAGAGACCGTGGAATTATAGACCGGTTAGTCTGACATCGGTGGTGGGGAAAGCGCTGGAGTTGGTAATCAAATATGGGACAACAGCGCATATGGAAAGAGGCGGGAAGAAGGCTCAGTGCCTTTTCAGAATGGCAGGGAGTGACTATTGGGGGAACGCAAGGCAAGTGCTGAGGCCACAGTTGTTTATAATATATATTAATGATTTAGACGAGGGAATTAAATGCAGCTTAAGCCTGCGCGTGACACGAAGCTGGGCGGCGGTGTTAGCTGTGAGGAGGATGCTAACGGGATTCAGGGTGATTTGGATAGGTTAGGTGAATGGGCAAATTCAGTGCAGATGCAATTTAATGTGGATAAATGCGAGGTTCTCCACGTTGATTGCAAGAAGAGGAAAACAGATTATCTGAACGGTGGCCCATTTGGAGAAGAGGAGTTGTAACGAGACCTGGGTGTCATTGTACACCAGTCATTAAAGGTGGGCATGCAGGTACAGCAGGCGGTGAAAAAGGTAAATGGTATTTAGGCATTCATAGCAAAAGGATTTGAGTACAGGAGCAGGGAGGTTCTACTGCTGTTGTACAAGGCCTTGGTGAGACCGCACCTAAAATATTGTGTGCAGTTCTGGTCCCCTAATCTGAGGAAATACATTTTTCCATAGAGGGAGTACAGGGACGGTTCACCAGATTTATTTCTGGGATAGCAGGACTTCATATGAAGAAAGTCTGGGTCGACAAGGCTTATATTCTCTGGAATTTAGAAATTAAGGTGGGACCTTATTGAAATGTATAAAATTCTAAAGGGATTGGACAGGCTAAATGAAGGAAGATTGTTTCCGATGTTGGGGCAATCCAGAACGACGGGTCATAGTTTAAGGATAAAGGGGAAGCCTTTTAGGACCGAGATGAGGAAAAACCTCTTCAGACAGAGAGTGGTGAATGTGTGGAATTCTCTGCCACAGGAAACAATTGAGGCCGGTTCATTGGCTATACTTAAGAGGAAGTTAGATATGGCCCTTGTGGCTAAAGGGATCAGGGGCTATGGAGAGAACGCAGGTAAAGGGTTCTGAGTTGCATGATCAGCCATGATCATACTGAATGGCGGTGCAGGATCGATGGGACGAATGAATCTATTTTCTCTGTTCCCTTCCCAGATTGGTTGTAAATGAATGTCCAGCTGTGTGTCAATTAGTTTCTCAATTTTGTGTCAATTTACAGACACAGCACGAATCCGTGGAGAGCAGATTGGTGGGAATATTAGGTACACGACTAATCTGCTTTTGAATCTCTTCTCTGACTGTCTGCAAATAAAGGGTTAACAACACCTGTCAATCCGTAGAACCTAATTACGCGAGTGTCCTTGGGGATTGTCGACGTCACCGCGGAGGTGTGGCTGCTGCCTAACTGTTCTCTGGATATGACCCCCTTTCGACGCCAGTCTGAGTCAGAGACGCTACTCTACGCTATCAGAGACAAGCGGGCTCCAGGTAGAGAGAGGACAGAGGCTGGATCGGGAACAGGGATCTGGAGTCTTCCGGAAATGGATCAGCAAAATACATCACGTAACGCTGCAGCATTTTTAAGGAATATTGACCGGGCATATCCATATCTGGATAAAAATCCTAAAGGAATACCGTTGGATTTTCGAATCTATCAGGCGCTTAGTACCGTGAAAATGATTTATTATCCTATACTCGCCATTGTAGCTGTCCCAGGTAAGAGTCTCGTCTCTTCCTCATGAATAACGTTGAAAAATATAAGTCAGCTTCTCTTTCATACCTGCCCTCTAACGACGCGCTAATTGCATGTCAGGAATCTCAAACCGGTACCGCTTCAGCAACACTGACTGAGTGAATTACGGAAGTTCCCTCTCCAGCTTTGGGGCTGTCAGCGTCCCGGTTACTTTTCTGTCGGGCAAAAGTTATCTGTGTCTCTATTCCTGTCAAACACTGCCACCAAGTGACCGCCCATGCACCTTCACTTTCAGAGAAGAAAGTTCGAGCGCACACAACCTCTCCGTACTGTGGGCACTCTCCAATCCGGCCAGTATTCCGGTAAATTACAGCTGCAGCCTCTCTGAAACTTACACATGCTTCCGGTACTTTATGCTGGTTTGCAGCAGCAGCAGCAGGCTAACAAGAAGGCAAATGGGATATTAGCCGTCATTGCGAGATGCGGGAATTTAAGAACAGACTGCACAAGGTACTGGTGAGGCGGCAACTGGAGTACTGCGCCCGGGAATAAATCTCCTGACTTGAGAAGCGATTTACTGGCGTTGTCGTCGTTTCCCTATTTTGATTCCAGACATGAGGTGGAGAGACTATACGGAAAGTTTGAGTCGCCTCGGACTGCACACACTGGAATTCAGAAGGATCAGAGACGATCGTTTTAGCAACATGTAAAATACTAAGGTAGTAGATAAGACACGGACAGGAAGGTCCTTTCCACAGGCAGGTGAGACCAGAGCTCGGGGACACAGCATGCCTTTTCTCGGGAGTGAATCTCGGACGGAGATGAATTCGCCCATTCGGCTACTAATTCTTCTGCTCTAATTTTCCCTCGTGTTTACAGATGAAGGAAGTTGAATTTCCATTGCCGTGATACTTGGCACTTAATCACTAATCCTTCTCCTGACGCCAACGATCAGGATACATCCCAGTCATCCATTGAAATCACTGCGTAGCCCACAGGGCTCCAGAGTTGAATTCGGACATTCGAGCACCGAGGTCTCTCCGCCATTCCATCACAGCTGATTTATTGCCCCTCTCAATCACCTTCTGGCGGCCATTCTCCATATCCATTGGCGCCCCGACAAATCAGGGGCATATCACTCTCTGCTGCAAATGTTGGCAACGAACTGACTCCCTTAGCCGTCTGTGCCGAGAAAGTCCACGTATTCAGCAGACTCAGTCTGAACAAATTTCCATCTACCACTGTTGTAAAGTGATGTCGTTCTATTGGAAATATTCATCCTCCAGTTGAAGACTCCACATCTACGGAAGCAATCCTCTCCACGTCCACGAAATCCGACTTTGCAATATTCGATATGTTTCAATGAGATTCCACTAATTGTTCTGAACTTCCTCACTACGCATTTCATAAAAGTTGTCCATAATCTCCTTAGTAGAAACATTGCTTCAATGTCCATCTCTGTTCTCGGAAATGCAATCGATTAAAATAGTTGATTTTAGAGAATCTTTCCATCCAAGACTGTGTTAATGGTCTTTATTTCCCTCCGCACAGTGAACTTGGTGACAATCGTCATCCTGTCGCGGGGAAAATGCGGTCTCTCCAAAGGTGTCACACGGTACCTGGTCGCCATGGTAGCAGCTGATCAACTGGTCGTTCTCTTCGATCTGGTATTGAACAAGATTCCGATGAGTTACATGCCAGTGGAGGTTTTCCTCTGGTCGGATCGTGTTCGGGTGTGTAATATTCACGCAGTCATGCTCTACACCGTCACGGACTGTTCTGTCTGGTACACCGTCACTTTCACCTTTGATCGATTTGTCGCCATTTGCTTTCAGAAGCTAAAACGAAAATATTGCACCGGGAGAGCGGCGGCTCTGGTTTTGGGGACGGTGACAGTGCTGAGCTGCCTGAAGAACATTTCCTGGTACTTTCTGCTCGATGGGGCATATGCGATGTCACTTTGGTTCATGCTCTGTTTACGTTCTTTCCGTATTCTCCTATCTCTGGAGACAACATTTCTGCTGATTCATTCACTCCTCACCCCAATATTTCCCTTTCTCCTGATTCTCCTGTTAAACAGTTTAACTATCAGGCACGTCTCAGTGGTCAGCCGGGCCCGGAGGAGACTCCGTGGTTCGCGCGATGGCGAGACGCCCGCCGACCCGGAGATGAAGAACCGCAGGCAATCGCTCCTGTTACTGCTGGTGATGTCGGGGAATTTCATCCTGCTGTGGGCACTGCTGACGGTGTATTCCGTATGGGATAAAGTGGCTGTTTACATTACCGTTTATCCCCCGAATAGTCCGCGTGAACTCGGTTACATGCTTCAACTCCTGAGCTGCTGTACCAACACGGCTCTTTACGCCGTGGCCCAGACCAAGTTTAGGCTGCAGTTCAAGGAGACGGTGAAATCTCCCTACTGTCTCATAATAAAGTTCACTCGGCGTTGTCAGGAGAAAATTAATCCACAGTGACTCCCCGAGATAACCCAGGTGCAATCCACTGCGGCTGTTGCCAGCCGCGATTAGCTCCCGCACTTCATCCCTCCAGCACCAACAGGAAAAAGCAGTGTCCCAGTCTGCCTGCACTCTGCTCTTTCCAGATTAATTTCCTCACGGGTTCCCTGTAATGTCTCTCTCAGTTCCACCAAGTGAGTGATTCTACCCTTATTTGCAGGCGACGCCTTAACATCACCATCACGATACAACTGTTACATACGGAAACAACTGTTACGATACATCACGAATACTACCGTATTCCGTGAGTCCCGAATGCCTGCTCAGGTATGCCCGATGCAGCTCCTTCTCTTGCCACTAGCGAGGGATGTTTGTACCAGGAGCTCCTGCCTTTCAACCGTTCAAGAAGACTGGTTATCCTGAACAGAGTTAAAGTCTCCGCTTTCAGCAATAGAACACACCTGGAGTCTGATTTTGCTATTAACAATCACTATTTTGTTAGTAACTATGTAATATAGTAATTTAAACCAGGTAAACCAAGGGTTACCAGTGTTATGCATATATAGGTGTGTAAAAAAATAAAGTTCCCAAACTTATTCAAGATCAGGTGGCAAGTGTTTCAGTCTTACGATGGTGTGTAAGAAATTTCTGTTTAGTTTAAATGCACATACATTGAAGCAAGGGAGATGAATTTGTAATCCAAACAAACAGGTGACGTCGATATTCTCGTTGTTCTCTGAATCCCCACACGAAACATCACTAACAGTAGCTAATCACAAGTCTGACGTCTTCAAGGGTTCCACCATCCAGGCAAGGGTGGGCACGCCGTTATATTCCTCAAGGTTACCACAATCGCACTCGTGATAGCTACACCTCCGTATCCATGACCTACGAATTATCTCCAACAGTGGTTTTCCACAAAGGGTGCCTTTCTTCAGTGAACTACCCCAGACAAAGGTAAACACATACCTGGTATCCACAAAACGTTTCCCCTCCCCAGAGAAACCCCTCCTGCGGATTAACACTGTGACAAGCACACTTTCCTATCCGAATGGAAAGGAACTCATCCTCACTGGCTGCTTGGAGACAGAGTCCAAACAGTGATCTCCTTGTCACAAGGTTTCCTCTCTTTGAAACCTTCCCCTCTTCTCCTCTCTGCAACCTTCTTCTACTTCCTGCGACTTGTGAGAGTCATTCATTGATACACTGGATCGATCTCAACTTAACCATTTCGGCGACTGAATGTTTACACCAGCGTCATACTCACTGGTGTCTCGGATTGAACAAATTGATCTAGACTCTGACATTCTGTCTCTATGTCATTGTATATGCGAAAACAAGGCACAGGAAAATGTAAACATTCATGTTCCACCAAATGACTCCATCTCACTCACTATAGCAATGTAGCAAATTTTAGAGTCTGCAGAAATCCAGTTGTATCTCAACGTCAATCTTAATTCTCTCGGCCGCTTTGAAGTGACAGTCCATAGAAAGAGTGAACCCGGGTGGTATATAACAGTCAAAACACCTGCCCGTGCACAGGTAATTCAGTAACTCTGCTGTTTGTAGATTTGTAGATTTGCATGCAGCCAGTAGGTGGCAGATTCTGATAGAGAGATTTTATGTTGTAACTCAGGAATCTCATTTTCATCAGAACGCATAAAGAACAGTCCATAGTTACTGTCCGACAGTGAATCCTCTGGGATTTGTGATATATATATATATATATATAAAACAGATTAGGGTGTCTGCAAATAAGTAAATTAAAAATCTTGCAGATGACACAATACTATTTATTTGCAAACATAAACAAAGCGTCGGGCAATGTTCATGCGGTAGGTTCAAATGCCCTCTAAAGGGCAAGACGTTTACACAGAAAGTAGTGCGTACATGGGATGCACTTCATGTTGTGGTCTTCGAGGCATAAGGATAAGTGGCCTTTAAAAGATGCCGAAGCAGACAGTGGTCGATAGGGAAAATTGAAGGTTATGCTCATTTTACAAGCAGAAATGATTAGTTAGCAATTATCGAAACACAGAAAATCTACAACACATTACAGGAACTTCGGACCACAATTTTTGCCGAGCTTTACTTTATTAATGTATTATTTACTTTATTAATTAGCTAGTGTTACCAATAAGCCTCTATTTTTTGAAGCTTCATGTGACTATCCAGGAGTATCTTAAAAACCCTGTCGTATCTATCTTCACCACCGTCAGCGGCAGGTCATTACACGTAAGCACCAATCCCTACCTGGAAAATGTAACCTGACATCTCCACTACCACCTACCAGCAGCTTAATACTGTGCCCTCTCCTGATAGCCATTTCAACCCTGGGATAAAGTCTCTGACTATCCAGATGATCAATGTATCTCATCATCTGATACAGCTCTATAAGGTCAACACTCATCCTCCGTCACTCCAAGGAGAAAACACATGTTCTCGTAAGGCATGCAACCCAATTCAGGCAACACACATGTAAATCTGCTCTACACCCTATCTATGTTTTCCACATCCTTCTTGTAGTGAGGGGACTAAATCTGAGCACAGTACTACAAGTGGGGTTGACCAGGGTCCAGTATAGCTGCAATGAAACCTCTCGCCTCTTGAACACAATCCCACGACTGATGAAGACGAAAACTCCCTACGCCTTTTTAACCACAGAGTCAACGTGCGCAGCCACTTTGAGCGTCCTATGGACTCGGACCACAGGATCCTTCCGAACCTTGAAACTGCCAAGAATCTTGCCAATAATACTATATTCTGCCATTATATTTGAACTAACAAAACGAACCACTTCACACATATCTGGGTTGAACACCATCTGCCACTACTCTGCCCAGGTTTCCATCCAATCAATTTCCCGCTGGAACTTCTGACAGATCTCCACACTATCCACAATACTCCAACCTTTGTGTCATCAGTAAGGTTACTAACCCAAACTTCCAGTTCAGCGACATGCACGCAGTATATAACCCGTCTACAAACTGTCTTTGCCTTCGGTGTGCAAGCCAGTTCTGGATCCTCAAAGCAATGTCCCCTTGGATCCCATGCCTCCGTACTTTCTCAACAAGCCATTGATTGGGTACTTTTTTAAATGCCTTGCGGAAATCCATATACACTACATCTACTGCTCTTCCTTCACCTCCATGTTTAGTCAAATCCTCGAAACTTTCAATTACTGATGTAATGTATGACCTGCCCTGGTCAAAGTCCTGCTGACTACTCCTAATCAAATTATACCTTTCCAAATGTTCATAAATCCTGCCTCTCACGATCGTCTTCATTAACTTACCAACCACTGAAGTAAGTCTCAATGGTCTGTAATTCCCTGCGCTATCTGTACCCACTTTCTTGTATAATGTAACAACATCCGAAAGCCGCCAGTCCTCCGGAATCACTCGCGCCGCAATTGATGATGCAAAAATCATCGTCAGAGGCTCAGCAATCGCCACCCTTGTCTCCTGCAGTTACCTGGGATACGTCTCATCCGGTGTCGGTGACTGATGCAACCTGATACTTTCTAAAACTCCAGCGCCATCTTTCCTAATATGTAGATCCTCAAGTTTTTCAGTTAGCTGTAAGTCATCACTACAGTCACCCAGAACCTTATCCACAGTGAATACTGAAGTAAGGAATGCATTAGGTACCTCTCCTATTTCTTCCGCTTCCATGCACACTTTCCCACTGTTACACGTGATAGGTCTTATGCTTTCAGGTCTTATCCTGTTGCTCTTCACATACTTGCAGAATAAATTGTGGTTTTCTTTCATCCTTCCCGCCATGACCTTATCATGACACCTTTTGTCTCAACTAATATCCTTTTTAATCTCCTCCTGTTAGTCTTTTATAATCACCTTGATCTCTAACATTACTTAGCTCTCTGAAACTTTTGAAAATAATTTTCTTATGGACTGGCTTTATTACATTCTTTGCACAACATGGTTCCTGTATACCACCACGACTTCACCGTCTTATTGGAACGTACGTATCCAGAGGTGCGCACAAATATACGCCGAACATTTGACACATTTCTTCCATACAATTCATTGAGAAAATCTGTTCCCAATTTAAGCTTCAAATGTCGTCCCTGATAGCCTCGGAATTCCTCTTCCTCCAATGAAACGCTTTTCTAACTTTTCTGTTCCTATCTCTCTCCAATGATGTTGCAAAGGAAGTAGAATTATGATCACTATCTCCAAAATACTCTGTCACTGAGAGAACTGATAACGGATCGGTTTTCTTTCCCAATACCAAACCAAGTACAGTGTCGCCTCTTGTAGGCTCGTCTACATATTTTATCAAGAAACCTTCATGAACACATCTAGCAAATTCCATACCATCTAAACCCTCCCTCTAAGGAGTTGCAATCGATATTTGCGAAATTAAAATCTCCCATCACGGCAATTCTGCTACTATTACACTTTTCCAGGATATCTTTTCCTATCTGCGCCTCGATATTCCTGTTATTATTGTGCGGCCTGTAAAAAAATCACCCAGTAAAGTTGTTGACCATTCCTGTTTCAAAACTTAACCCTCAGAGACCTGTAGATAATCCCACCATTACGTCCACCTTTTCTGCAGCCGTGGCACACTCTCTGATCAACAGTGCCACGCCCACTCCTCTTTTGCTTCCCCCCTGTCCCTGGCCTCCCAAGTCCCTGTAATAGTCATAGCTCCAAGTACTGATCCACGCACCAAGCTCATCCGCTTCCTTCACAATACTCCTTGTGTTAAAATGGACTAATCTCAAACTGTTCGTGTGAGCACGTCCCTTCTCTATCACATGCCTATCCTCTCTCTCACACTGTCTACATTCTTTCTCTTTTTGTAAGCCAACTTCCTCTTCTTCAGTCTATTCCGTTCGGTTTCCACCACCCAGCAATTCTACTTGAAACTCTCCTCATGACCCTCAGCAAACAGCCCCACCAGGACATTGGTCACCCGAGGTTTCAGGTGCAACCGTCCTTTTGGCACAGGCCATACCTTCTCCAAAAGTGGACCCAATGGTCCATAAATGTCAATCCTTGTCCACCGCTTCAGTCCCTCTTCCAGACATTTATCCTCCACCTCATTCTGTTCCGATGCTCACCGTTTCGTGATACAATAAATGATCCCGAGATTACTACAATTGCGGTCCTGTTTCTTAGCATCCTTCCTGACAACCTGTAATCTTTTTTTCGGGACCTTTCCCTTTTCCTACCTATGACATTAGTTTCAATATGGACCACGACCTCTGGTTATTCTCTCTCCTGCTGTAGGATATCTTAGACACGATCTTAAACAACCCGGAAACGCGCACCTGGGAAGCAAACTACCAAACCAGTTTATTTCCTGCGTCCACAGAATCGCCTGTCCAAACGCTAATTATAGAGACCGCTATCACTACTGCCTTCCCCTTCTTTTCCCTATCCTTTTGAGCCACAGGTCCTGACTCTAAGCCAGAGGCATGGCCACTGTTGCCTCCCACAGGAATTCTGTCCCACCAACACCAGTACTCCAATTGGTGTACTTATTATCAAGAGGTACCACAGATGGGACAGTCTCTAGTACCTGACTCTTCCCTTTTCCTCCCGTGATGGTGACCCACTTGTCTGTCTCCCGTGGCCACTGTGGGGCCTCCTGCCTGTAACTCCTTTCTCTAGCCTTCTCGCTCTCCCTGACTATACGAAAGTCTTTGAGCTGCAGCTCGACACATCAGGTCCAGATATGGCCGTCCAGGAATCTGGGAGTTTTCAGGACCTTGAACATCTGACACCAAGCACAGAACACCGGCCTCACACACATTTATTCTTTCCGCAACTGACACCGGCACATTTACCTCAACGTTGCAGACTGCCTGATTTGAGGATGTTCCGGCCATCGTGCTGAAGGTTGCTCGCATTTCTGATGAGGCTACGCGTTGTATCGGAAGAATTGGAAGGTCTTTAGATTGGATGGTGTGGCTCTGCAGGTAAAGAATAGCATCAGCTCAGTAAAAACATGGGACGACTGATCGTAATCTGTGGAATCAGTTTTGGTTTGTTTTACGAAACTGACAGGGTAAAAGGATCGTCATTGGAGGTATATGCAACCCTCCCGACAGAGCTGGAATGCAGAGCATAGGTGGCGACGGGGAAAGTGTGTGCATAAATGTCGATGTTATGATAGCCACGGGATTGTTCTACATGCAACTCGATTGGTTTGGTTTGTTTTTACAGTTTGTCCTTAAGCCGACTTCTGGATTAGCTATACGTGATTGGGTGCTATGAAATGAATCGGATATGATAAGGGAGCTTCAGGTAAACCATATACACATATAGCCATATAACAATTACAGCATGGTGATAGGCCATCTCCACCTTTCTCGTCCGTGCCGAACGCTTAGTCTCACCTAATCCCACCTACCCGCACGCAGCCCATAACGCTCAATTCCTTTCCTATCCTTATACCCATCCAATTTTTCTGTAAAGGACAATACCGAAACTACCTCTACCACTACTACTGGAAGCTTAATCCACACAGCTACCATTCTCTGAGTAAAGAAATACCCCCTCATGTTACCCTTAAACTTTTGCCGCCGAAGTCTCAACTCATGTCCTCTTGTTTGAATCTCCCCTACTCTCAATGGGAAAAGCCTATCCACGTCAACTCTATCTATCCCCCTCAACATTTAAATATCTCTATTTTTAAATTCAACCTTCTACGCTCCAAAGAATAAATACCTAACTTGTTCAATCTTTCCCTGTAACCTAGTGCTGAAACCCAGGTAACTTTATTGTAAATCTTCTCTGTACTCTGTCTAAACGAACATTTGGGAAGCAGTCATTGCAATACAGTTTAGTTCAATTTCAAATATGATAGGGAAAATTAAACTCCGACGGAATAACGGATAATTCTGTGTTACGAGTAACGTCTTGGCCACATAAAAAATGAAGGAGACACTGTCAGGATTGACTGCAGGGCAAATATACGGTAAATTTCTGGTAAACTAGAGCCATGTGCGGAATGCATGCATTCCAAAAACAAATACATACTCAAATGACAAATTAGCATTAGGGTTTCAAAACATAAAAGCAAAAGAGAAGTCATATGACAAGGCAAACCTACTAGGAAAACAGCGTATTGGGAAGCTTTTAAGATGACATACGAAAGCAGGATAGTGAAAAATATCAAGGTGGGAAGAAAAATCGTTACACAGAATTCAAACAGAAATAAGGGTGGATATAAACCCGCTAGAAAATGAGGCAAGTGAAATAATAATGGGGGAAAAGGAGATGGCAGATGAAATAAATTAGTATGTTGCATCAATCGTCACTGTGGAAGATGCTAGCAGTATGTCTGATGTTGTATTGTGTGAAGGAACAGGAGTGGGTGCAGTTATTCTCACAAGAAAGAAGTTCTTCAAAAAGCTGAAAGACCAAAGGATACATCATTCACCCAGTCCAGAGGAACTCCACATTATGCTTCTCAAAGAATGATCGGTAGAGATTTGGGAACATGAGCAATGATCTTTCGAAAACCAGTGGGCTGTCTCATGGAACCGGGGCAGAGCAATTGCAAATGCCACTTCGCTCGTTCGGAAAGGACGGAGACAGCAGAAAAGGAGTTATATAAAGGATGCGACCCAAGGTTTGGGTGTCTGAGACAGGAGTGATTAGCCTCAGAATATAGAGGCGTCCATTTTAAACAGAGACGCAGAAAACTTTATTTCTCCAGAGGTGGTGGCATTTTGGGAATCCGTTGTCACACTCAGCTGTGAAGGCTGTGTTCCTGAGTATATAGAATGCAGAGATTAATTGTGTTTTAGAAAATGCAAGTATATGCTGGGAAAGCAGCTGGGGGAGCCCCGGAGAGCAAACAAGGCATGTGCGTCGTGTTAGAGATGTCAGAAGGGCGAACAGGACACAATGTGACCTGCGACAACTTCTTCACATCTCAGGAGATTGGTCAGGCGATCCTGAAGAGGAAAATCACAATGGTTGGAACTGTAAGGCGGAGCAAGCCTGAGCTGCCACCTGCTGTGATAGATCCTATTCTTTCACATTTCTCCTACTGCTCTGCACAGACTTGTGGTTTTCCCTAATCCATCCCAGCATTGCCTTCTGCTGTCCCCTTCCGTTTCTCCTAAGTGACCTCTTAAGCTCCAATCCATCATATCAGTCTTCTTCTCTTCTAGATCTCTAACATCACCTCGCTCTCTGAACTTTTGAAAACTTTTATTTTCCTCGACTAGATTTATTACAAGCTTTATTTACCACCGTTCCCGTACCCTACAGTAACTTCACTTTCTCCTTGGAAAGCACCAAGGCAGAACTCCAGACAAATAGTCCCTGATCATTTCCCATATTTCTTAGGTAATTTTTCCTGTGAACATCTGTTTCCAATTTATACCTCCAATTTCCTGCCTGATAGCATAATAGTTCGCTTAACTACAATTAAACACTTTAGTAACTTATCTGTATATATCTCTCTGCAATGCAATTGCAAAGGAGATAGAATTATGATCACTATCTCCAAAATGCTCTCCCACTGAGAGATCTGACACCAGATCCCAATACCAAATCAAATTCAGCCTATTTTCTTGTAGGGTTATCAACATGTTTAGTTGCTCTTAACGCCGACTTGAGGATCAGCTGTACCAGATTGGGAGCTATGAAATGAATCGGAAATGATTAGGGAGCTTAAGGCAAACTCACCTTTAGAAAGCCGTCATCAGAATATAGTTGAGTTTAATTTCAAATTTTATGGGGAAAATTGAAGTCTGATGCAGCAGTGCTTCAGTGGAGTGAATGAAATTGCAGTGATATGAGCAAGATGTCGGTCAAATAAAAATTGATGGATACACAGTCAGGATCGCTGTCAGGATTGGCTGCAGGATTGTCTTCACGGCAGAAATGCGGTGAGTTTCTGGTAATACAGATGTGCAGAACACATGCATTCTGCAATGAAATATATTCTCAAATGACAAATTTGCACAATCGTGGCAGAACGTAAAAGCAAAGGAGAAGGCATATAACAAAACAAAAACTGCTGGGAAAACAGCGGATGGCGAAGCTTTTGAAAACTTACGGAGAGCACCTAACAGAATCATTCGAAGGGAAAAGATGAAATCTGAAAGCAAGGTAATGAAGAATATGAAGGTCTGTGGTGACATATTTTTCAACATAGAAAAAGCAAAGAGAAATGAGAGTGGATGTAGGATCTCTGCAAAATGAGGCGGGGGGAAATATAACGGGAGAAAACGAGATGGCTGATGAAATAAATGAGTCTTTTGCTTCAATCGTCACTGTGGAAGATACTGGCACTTTGTCTGATGTTGTAGTGTGTGAAGGAATGGAAGGTGGTGCAGTTGTTCTCACAAGAGTGAAGGTGCTCAGAAAAGTGAACGACCTAAGGGTGCATCAGTCACACGGGCCATATGAACTCCCCGGAGTTTTTTCCACTGAGGCCAGGGGGGAGAAAAAATAAACAGAGGACATGTATTTAGGGTGAAAGGCGGAAAACTTTAAGGAAACATTGGGCGGGGGATTTCTTCTTCACACAGAGAGTGGTAAGAGTGTGCAATGATCTGCCAGATGAAGTGGTAAATGCGGACTCACGTTTAACATTGAAGAAAGACTTGGGTAGGTACATGGATGGGAGAAGTATTGAGGGAGATGGTCCAGTTGCAGGTCAGCGAGACTAAGCAGATAAAATGGTTCGGCGCAGCCAGGCAGAGCTAAAAGGCTTGTTTCTGTGCTGTAATGTTCTATGGTTCTGTGGTTCAAACTCGACATTCAGGGTTCTTAAAGAGTGAGCGGAAGCTAGAGTGAACGCGTTCGCATTGCCCTTTCTAAAATCATTGGACTGTCTCATGGGGCCTGAGGAAGAGAAATTGCAAATGCCACGCACTCTTTATGAAAGTAGGCATGTAGTAGGAAGGGATTCATATAACTGACAGCCTGACAGTGGCTGGGAAGATGCTGGTTACAATTGTTAAGGATGCGGTAACACAAGACAAGAGAGGATAAAGTGATAACGTTCCTCTGCTGTCTCTCTCGGTATCCTAAGCAGATATCATCAGCCCCAAGGGACTTACCTTTCTCAGAAATCTGTTATATTCTTGCCTGAAGAACCTGCCGGATTTCCTTTAGAAGAATACATGTTGGATACATATAGGGGGTATCGTGGATCTTGTGTATTTGGACTTTCAAAGACTTTTGACAAGGTGTCAAACATAAGGCTGCTTACCAAATTAAGAGCCCATGGTATTACAACAAATGCCGTGAACCATGGTTGAACGGTAAGAGCAAGCGAGTGGGAATAAAAGGGTCCGTTTCTGGCTGGTTGCCAGTGACTAGTCGTGTTCCGAAAGTGTCGGTGTATGGACCTTTATTGCTCTGTGTTAATGACATAGATGAGTGAATGGATGGCTTTGTTTCCAAGTTTGGAGATGTTCGAAATATTGGTGTTCAGGCAGGTACTGTTGAGTAAAGACGTTGTTTGCAGAGGACCTCAGGCAGACTAGGAGAATTGGCAAGAAAGTAGCAAATGAAAGTAGACTATTGGTAAATGCATGATCATGCGCTTTGGTAGTGTAAATGAATGCGCAGACTATTTGCTAATTGTGGAGAAAATTCCCCAATCTGAGTTGCAAAGGGAATTCGGAGTACTTGAGCAGAACACCTAAAGGGTTAACATGCAGGTAGTGTCGGAGCTAAAGAAGGAAACATTCATTTCAAGAGGTCATGAATGCGGGAACTGTAATTTGATGCTGAAGTTTTACGAGGTAGTGCTGAAGCCTCAGCGTGAGGATTGTGAACAGTTTTGGTATTCTCATCTAACAAAAAACCTGCTGGCATTGGAGAGGTCCCGGGGGAGGTTTACGAGCATGATTCCAGGAATGGACGGGTTGTCATATTAGTACTGTTTGAGTTCTCTGGGTCTGTGCTCGCTGGAGTTTCAGATAGACGAGGTTGGATCTCATTTCAAAATTCCGAAAGCTGAGATGCCAAGGCAGAGTGCATGCGGAAAGGATGATTCCCAGGGTTGATGTGTCGGAGGCAAGGGGGCGTAGGGTAAGTACAGAGAGGCGTCCTTTTAAAACAGAGAAGCGGATAAATTTATTTCGCCAGAGAGTGCCGTATTTGGTAATTTGTCAGCATATTCTGCTGTGTAAGCCATATCCTAGGGTTTATTTAAGGCCGAGATTTATTGGTTGTTAATTGGACACATCATTAAACGTTACGGGGTGAAGGCCGCGGTATGGCGCTGAAGAAGGGAAGTAAAGGATTCGCCATGATTGAGCAGACACGATGGGCCAAATGACCTAATTCTGTTCCTAAATATTATGGTTTTATGTTCCTGTTGTCTTAAATCAGTGAGACTTACGGACTTTTCTTTAGCAGTTTCTGCTTAGGCTCAGTCCCACGTTGATTAGTTGCTAATGCCGTTGACGTGCAGGGAACTTATTGAAACTGTGCAGAGAGAAAACTTACATTGCGATGTCAAGTCCGAATGAATGCGCTCGTCCCGCTCATCGAGATTTTATTCATGTCAAGAGATGCTGTCTGACCTGATGAGTTTCGCCAGCATTCTGTGTCTGATGCTGTTGTAAGTTCAAAATTCAAAGGACAATGATTATCAAAGTGGAATGATACCCTGCCTCATACATTTACTGGCATGATTAATGTGTTTGATTTAAAGCAGGTAAGAGCAGTCTGTTCTGCTGGCAACCTGTTCGGATTACTATTCCAGATAACAAATGCGTGCGATCGAAATGGTATGGTAGATATAGGGGGAACATTTCTTGGCAAGGGACACCAATGGAGTCTTGAATTTTTTTTTTCTTTCGGCGGGGGACTAGGAGAGCAGACGCCGGGAGAACAGATCGTATGATTTATTCGGGTGGGAGACCCGCTTGTTCAAGATAGATTGCGAGCGACTTTTGGACGGTGTTGTGTGTGCTTTCACTTTGACCGAAGGTTCAGCACGAGAGTGGTAAATTCAAGATTAACTCCAACTTGTGCATATTTGACAGTTTAATTAGAATGGGCTTTCTTCGCTTTGATCCTCGTTACTAAGTTAAGATTCTTAAATATAATCCCTTTAAGCGTTTGCTGTCAGTTATTTCCTGGCTTTAATTTGTAAAGGGTTGCAAATTACACAGCAGCAAAACCAAACTGGATGAAATCACTGCATATACGTTTATGTATACCACGTTATCTACTTTCCTGCTAGGATACTCAATAAATTCTTAATAGAATAATAACCCTGACAGAATCGATGAAAGTCCACACGCACATAGGCGCTCATTCGGTAAGAGCAGGAACACCACTTTCGTCTGAGCTCTCTCGTTAACAAGACGCTTTTGAGAATGATTTGGCTCCACTGAAAGTTTTTCGTGGCATTCTCCCCCTTCTGCCCGTAACTTTTGTAACCCTTTCTCATCAAAAACATTGCTACCTCCGCTAAAAGCATAAGGAAAAACAGTCTTGTTTTTACCTGTTTCATCAACTGTTTATATTCTATGTAACAGTGCAGTATGCAATCTAGATCTATTTTCTGCGAACTCAATATCTTTCAAAATCGTACTATTCAGGCATGCCGGCCTGCAAAATAGAGGGAGAAAGAGGGAGAGAGAGAAAAACATCTTCACTCTGTTTCACTGCGTCTCCACACCGATGAACCGCTTGATAATTACCGAGAAAAAGTGTCTGCAACATGATAAACAGCGGAGTCAATGATTAGCCGCTGGTTATGAAAGGACAGGAAGTTATAAATATTGCAGAGAGTCAAAGGGCACCTCGCTATTTTTGCTTGTCCTTCTCCCGAACTAAAGATTTAAGGGACCCTTCCTGACAATGGCGCAGCTGGACTTTGCTGATGTTTTGTTTTTGTTTTGTTTTTTTTCCCCCTTGAACCAGGATCGATTCAGGGTTCAGGCTTCTTAATTCAGATTTAGGAGCAGTTGTGACATCCCCCATATCAAGTTTTGGAAAGAGAGTGGATAACAACACTTACCGTACCACTGAAAAATCCTGAAGGAAAGACGGCCATTTCTCAATTGCTCGAAGCTGTCGGAATATTTAGAGGTGTTGCATGGTTTTGCAGCTTTCTTCAATATTATATATGTATTTCATCTGTAGCTCTCCTTTAATGTGGTTTTGTAGTGATTGCGATGATGCTCGTTGTAAATATTTCTATTGAACAATATTTATCTATTCATGCTCCATCCTCTTTCACATTCCTCTTTCAACCTCTCACATGCTGTTCGAGACAGATTTAAGTCGTGATGACATTTGAGGGCAGTAGACATCCCCTAAATGCTATTTCCTGCCGAAATTTGATGTTTTTTTTTTTTCTAAAGTGATCCAAAATACGCAAAAATTAAAATATTTAAGATGTTTATACTTTTGTACAGGTGCTACAATTTTTTTGTACATTGAGTCTGTTCCGGGTCAAATTTCACCCGCATTTACAGACATAGATTTTAGATCCACCAATGTGGTTAAAATCAAGGAAAATGTTAGTTTTAGGATATCGTAAAACTGTGAGAATGTACATGCCATGTATGTGTATATTTTCTAATCGGGCAGTAGTGACAGAGTCCAACGGGAACCGTGACACTCTCACGAGAACAGCCTGCGGGTATCCTCCACATCTGCGCAGGATCCCACCAAGACAGGCAAATGTCGGTCTTTGAAGTCCCCTTTTTGTGTATTTGCAGGTGGATGTCCTTTCCTCCAGTGCATGCCTAGCAATCCAGGAAAGTAAAGAATACAGTTATGGGCAGCCTATGATGCACGTTCCAGTTATGTTTGGAATATGCAAGTATATAATGGGAAGCCAGCTCGGGGAGCCCTGGAGAAAAAAACAAAGCATGCACCTTGTGGAAGAGATGAGAGAAGGGCTACGAGGACATGATATGACCTGTGAAAGCCTCTTCACATCTCAGGACCTTTGTCAGCCGCTGCTGAAGAAGAAAACCACAATTATGGGCACTGTGAGGCGGAATAGGCCTCAGATGCCACCTACTGTGATTGCAACAAGGGGGAGAGACGTCTTGTCTTCCACGTTTGCTTTCACGAATGACAACACAGCTGTCTCGTAAATGCAAAAGAAGGATAAGAATATACTCCTTATGAGCACATTACATGAGTGTGCAGTGGTCAGATCTCTGGAGGACAGAAAACCAGCGATCATCCTTGAACACAATGCCAACAAAGGAGGAGTGGACAACCTTGACAGAGTAACAGGCACATGCAGCTGGAAGAGTCAAACAGCCCGCTTGCCTCTCACCATATTCAATAACATTATTGACATGTGGAACTAAAATGCTTTTTCTTATGGAGTGAAAGGTACCCTTCTTGGAGGGCACGCAAGAGGAAAAGTTGTTCAGTTTTGAAGGAGCTTGGAAAGCCCCGTGTGACTCCTTTTATGCAAAGGCGACACCACCTTCCCTGTACAGCAGCCTCAGCAGCAGTGGTAAGGGCAGTGCCGCGATCTGAAACTGACCCTGATCAACAGCAATTCACACAGGAAGCTAAAACAAGGGGACAGAAGAGGAGGTGCCTATACTGCTCTGCAAAAAAGGCCTGAGAAACAGGGACAACTTCTACAAATGTGTGGAAACACATATGGAAGGGCAGACGCGCAATGTTTCCTACACAGCTTTGAAGGCGAAGACTAGTTTTCAAATAGCATTTATTTGCATTGTCTGTTGGTTAAATGCTAGTTAATGTTTAATTAAAATTTAAACGTTATAATTACATAGTAGTTATGAGGATTTTTTATGATATAGAAGAGAGGGCATGTTTGATGGTGGAAATGATTATGATTGGTTATATAACAAACCCCCGCAGTTCCAGAATGTTATTGCCATTTTCACTTTCAACAATATATTTAAATCACTATAGTTGTTATGTTTCCATATCTTAGGTGAAATAGGACATCATATTGTGTGATAGTACAAGACTTTTCACCGTATACGATTTTTTCCTCTAAAAACTACACTCTCCATGCACTGAGAAACATTTACTAAGGGCTAATCACCCTTAGTCCTAATGTCAGATAGGCTATTTATACATTCTTTTCTGTGTGGAATGAGCTTCCTGTAGAAGTAGTAGAGGTCAGTTCAGTTGTGTCATTTAAGGTAAAATTGGATAGGTACATGGACAGGAAAGGAGTGGAGGGTAGCTGGAGAGTGGACTGATTGCGGGTAGGTGGGACTAGGTGAGATTAAGGGTTCGGCACGGACTAGGAGGGCCAAGATGGCCTCTTTCCGCGCTGTGATTGTTATATGAATATATTCTTAAAAGACCTATGTTTCAGAATTTGATATAGACACTTGTTGTCACAGGATCTTTGGGCCGTGTAAAACTTGACCGAACCAAAATATGAAGGTACAGAATATGAACAGTATATATGGCTTAATTCAGAAAATTGTAGTGTCTTTTAAGCATTGATTTCTATATGTTTTGTGTGCTTGCAATTTGTTTATCGATTGAATAAGAGGTTGTTCTTTGTCTGTCCTCTGTTATTATATCCGGACGGTTAGTCCGGATTATCCCTTCCGTAATTACAGCTCGATAGTCATATAATTTGTTGCAACCTGACTTTTGTATTGATAGTAAGCTGTTGTGTCATTTCGGTTTCTCCACAGCTGGTGAATCATCATGTCCAGTCAGAGCCTATCACGCTCAATTCTTACTTGCTCGGAACTTTCAGACTATCCTGGTGGTGTTTCGCATTGTGGCCTTTTGGAGAAGTTCATAGACATCACTGCGTAGGCCCTTTCCTGATGGGATGCGTTGATCAATGGAGTTCCACAGCAATCGTTGTTGGGACCGCCTCTTATCGCGTTGTCCATTACTGATTTGGATGAATGATTTGAATGCTTTGTGGCAGGGTTTGCAGATCATGAGAATTTCGATGGAAGGGCACGTAGAGTGGATAAAGCGCGATTCTTGAAGACGGAATAAGACATATTGGATAATAGGCAAATAATTAACAAAGGAAGATAATGTACGGAAATGTCTGGTCTCATATTCTGGCAGATGGAATAAAGTATTGGACTGTTTTGAAAATGGGAAGAATGATTGAATTTTAAAACCAGAGTTGCATAGCCACAGGAGGATCTGCAGATTGAGTCAGTGGTGAGGGAGACAAATACATGTTCCAATCCATTTTCAGAGGACTGGTATATAAAACAACCTCTTCACCATGTAATAAATTGTGTAGAGGTCTGGATTATTTTATAAGTGGGGAGCAGACTCGTAAAAAACACAGAGGTTCAGTACTTTTTGGGAAGATTCCATGCAGGAAAATTTGTAGAAAGGTGAGGAAGCCAGTTGCAATGTTGGCATGCAATTCCAGACGACAGGGATATAAATAATCTCTTTAGCAACCTATTAATCTGGAAATTGTTCCTAGTTCTGAACACACAAGCACGTAGCACAGGCAGCAAATCCTGGAGGTCCTTCCTTTTACCTTCGCTCAGAACTCCCGGAACCGGCAGTGCAGTGCTTCGTTACTCATCGTACCAATGTCATTGGTAACTCAATGGGCCACGATTTCGAGCTGTGCACGTTCCCTGTCAAGAATGCTGAGGACTCGATCCGAGATATCGCTGAAGCTGTCGCCGATAGAACCACCTGTCCGCACCACTAACGAAAATCCGAACACCACAGCGTGACTTTCACCATGCCGCCCCTCCCACACACACCACATACCGACAGACACCGCTTAACGCCCACTTGCCTTTTGAGTCACAGAGGCAAACTAAGTGCCTGAGACAAAACTACTGTGACTGAACACTGTTAAGTGATTCTCCCGCCCCACGAATTCCGTGATAGTATCCGAAATGTCGAGGGAGATGAGCACAGGAGAACTCTGCCCTGGCCTCTTCAGTCGTTTCTCCATCATGACTATCACACTGTCTCCTGTGCCCTGCCCCCTGGGTGTAACTCCCTCACTATATGTCCATCACCGCTTCAGCCACCCGAATGATCTGGAGCTCGTCCAGTTCCAGCTTCACCTCCTTAACGTAGACGGTCAGAAGATGCACCTGAACGCATTTCTCGCAGACGTAGTCGCAGAGTTACTGGGGTAATCTTTGCCTTGTCAGATCCGGCAGGAAGATATATTATCCTATATGATCAGATATAAAGAACGCAACGGAAAAAAATATAGCCAATTGCTTTACTTTTATTTGCCTACTTTTACTGAAGTCTCCCTGAGCTGAAGCCTCAGCGAGCAGAAGCCTGAAGATCACCCAGTTAACGCTCCATTCAGACGATGGCGACTGCATTTGTCCCTGCCTCCCTCTTGCGGATAAACGACAAACCCCAACGACAAACCCCGCCTGGTCCCTGATCAAAGCGGATTGAAGTCCACACCTCACAAATCACCCAAAAGGCTGCTGGTAAAACTTTATCTATGTCGAAATGATTTTCAATCTACCTATGCAAATATAATTTTTATGAACAATATATGAAATAATTAGCTTTAATCTGTTAATATCATCATTATTGTTTGTCTGATTTTTTTGGTTTGCTGCGTGTAACTTCCTTTCAAGACTGGTTGTATATCAGTTTCTAACTGTGTGTGAATTGGTTTCTTAATTTTACAGAGACGGCACGGAACGTATCCGTGGACAGACGACTACGGGAATTATTACATAGACTTCCACCCTGCATTTACATCGCTTCTCCGACGGACGGCAAATAAAGGGTTAACTTCACTTGTCTTTCAGTACAACCTAATTTAGGGAGTGTCCGTGGGGATTGTCGACGTCACCGTGGAGATGTGGCTGCTGGTTGTCAAGTGTATTAATATGTATGGCATCCCTGACAACAACAGTTTCTGTGAGAGTCTCCTGTCTACGCTATCAGAGACCAGCGGCTGCAGATGGAAAGAAGACACAGGCTGGATCTGGAACAGAAATCTGGATTATCCCAGCAATGGATTATAATCTGCGAAACGCATCGCACAATGTTACGGGAATTGCGAAGAATATTTTCTTTGCGTTTCAAAATCTTGTTGAAAGTTACGAATGGATGACGTTGGACTGTCGAATCACTATGGCGCTTCTGATATTCCAAGTGGTTTATTATCCTGCCCTCGCCATTGTAGCTCTTCTCGGTAAATGTCTGGTCTCTTCCTCATAATTACATTCAAAAATATAAGTCAGCTTCTCTTTCATACCTGTCCTCTAACGACCCGCTAGTAGCAAGACAAGTCTTTCCAAACGGTATCGCATCAGCAAACAGCAGCTGAGTGAATTTGTTAAGTTACCCCATGCAAGCCTAATTGTGAAAGTAAGGAGGCATGTGATCCAAGCCGACATTGTTATGTGGAGCCTAAAATAGCTTGCCCACAGAAGGCAAAGTGTTGTTGTGGACGGTCATGTTCTGCATTGAAGTCGTTGACCAGTTGTGTGCCTCAGGGGTCTGTTCTGGTACCACTACTCTTCGGGATTTTTATAAATGATCCGGATGAGGAAGTGAAGGGAGGGTTTACTATTTTTGGTGATGAACGAAGTTTGGCGGTGTTGTGGATAGTGTGGAACACAGTTCGAGGCTACGGAAGGGCATTGATCAGATTAAAAACTGCGCCGTGAAGAGCCAGCTGATGTTCAACACCAATAAGTGTGATGTCTTCCATTTTGGACGGTCAAGTATGATGGCAGAATATAATATTAACAGAATTAAATAAGCCAATAAGTAGCTCCAAAGTCTCGCCAGTTAAAAGCATGAGGTCACGTGGGCATAATCACTGCCATTAGACAAAAAGTGCAGAGGAAACTGACAGCATGCAGAGGGATAATAATATGTTCAGCGAATGTACCAGCGTCTGGCAGATGGAGTGCAAAGTTTGTAAATGCAAGGTCATCCACTTGGAAATTGCGAATGGAAGAACAGAGTGTTCTTTAAGTAGTAAACGACTGCAGTGTGCTGCTGTGCGGAGGGATTTTGGAGTCCTTGTGGGAGAATCACAGAATATTGGTTTGAAGGTGTCGCCGGCTATCAGGAAGGCAAATGGGTTGTTCGTCTTCGTTACCAGAGGGATTGAAATTAAGAGCAGGGAGGTTATGCTGCAACTGCACAAGGAACTGGTGAGACGGCATCCGGATTACTGTGCAGTTCCGGTCTTCCGACTTGAGGATGGATAAACTGGCTGTGTAGGCGGTTCCACAGTTGATATCCGGAGATGAGGGGCAATTGAGTCGACTGGAATCGTACTCGCTAGAACTCAGAAGGATGACAGGAAATCTGCTACGAACATATAAAATTATGGACTGGATAGATAGAACGGTGTCAGCGTAGTTGTTTCCACTGTTAGGCGAGACGAAAACAGCGGGGAATAGCATGAGAATTTTGGACTATGATGAGGAGGAACTTCTTCTCTCAAAGGGTGGTGAAACTGTGGATTTTTCTGCTCAACGAAGCAGTGGATGTTACCTCAATAAGTATATTTAAGACTGGCTGGCACTATGTTTTGTACAGTAGAAGAAATAAGCGCTATGAGGAAAAGGTAGGTAGGCGTGGTCAGTGGTTGGTAAATTGATGGACAGGATCCTGAGAGGCAAAAATAATGAAAATTTAGAGAAGAATAATATGATTATGGGTAGACAGCATGGCTTTGTCAAGGGCAGGTTGTGCATTACGAGCCTAATTGAAATTTTTGAGGATGTGACTAAACTCAATGATGAAGGAAGAGCAGGAGATGCAGAGCGCATTGATTTCAGTAAGGCATTTGATAAGGTAGCCCTTGCAGGGCTTATTGAGCAAGTAAAGAGGCATGTGATGCCAGTGGACTTTGTTTTCTGACTACAGAACTGGCTTCCCACTGAAGCCAAAGATTTGTTGCAGACGTGTCATATTCTGCATAGAGGTCGGTGTCCAGTAGAGTGCCTCAGTGATCTGTTATGTAAACCTTACTCTTCGTGATTTTTATAAATGACTTGGATGAGTAAGTGGAAGGATGGGTTAGTAAATCTGCTGTTGACACAAAGGTTGCCGGTGTTACGGATATTGTGGAGGGCTGTCAGATATTACAGAGAGACAGATAAGATGCAAAACTGGGCAGAGAAGTGGCAGATGGACTTCAAACGAGATTAGTCCAAAGTGGCTCATTTTGGTAGATCAAATATGATGGCAGAATGTAGTATTAATTGTAAGACTCTTGGCAGTGTGGAGGATCAGAGGGTTTTTGGGGTCCGAGTCCATAGGGCGCTCAAAGCAGCTGCGCAGGGTGACTTTGTGGTTAAGAAGGTATACGGGGCATTGCCCGTAATTAACAGTTGAATTGAATTTAGGAAGCGAGAGGTAATGTTGCAGAGACATAGAACCCAGTATTGACCGTAATTGGAGTACTGTGCTCATTTCTCTTCTCCTCGGTACGGGACGAATGTGGAAACCATAGCAACAGTGCAGAGGAGATTTACAAGAATGTTGCCTGGATTGGGGAACATGCTTTATGAAGACATGTTGAGTGAAACTCGGCTTTCTCTCCTTGGAACGATGAAGGATGAGAGGTGACCTGATAGATGTGCATCAGATGATAAGAGATATTGATGGTGCGGATAGTCAGAGGGTTTTTCCAAGTGCTGAAATGGTTGCCATAAGAGGAAGATTGTTTAAGTTGCAAGGAGGTAGGTGCAGAGGAGATGTCAAGGGGATTTATTTTATATATGCAGCAGGTTGTAAGCTGCCGGCAACGGTGATGGAGACGGACACGCGAGGGTCTTTTAAGAGAGGGTAGGAGAATAGAGAGCTGTGGGTAGGCCTGGTTATTCCTATGGCTGGTGCATGTTCGGCGCATATTTGTGGGCCAAAGGGCGTGTATTGTGCTGTAGGTTTTCTAAGTTTCTATGTTTCTAGATCAGCCATGATCACATTCAATGCCAGATCATGCCAATCCGAACAGATGGACAATTCCTGATCCGATTGCTGATGTCCTTATGTTTTAATTGAGGTGACATGAATTTCTGTCAGCGGGAAACACGGCATATTAGTCAGTATGTTATTCTCTTAACACTTCCTTGTCTCAACTCCTCATGACGGCAAAGATCAGGATACATTCCAGCCATCCTCTGATTTCCCTGGTTAGCGCACAGGGCTGATTTATCATCCCTCTGAACCACATTTGGGCGCCCGCTCCCCGTATCCATTAACACCTTGCCGAATCAAGAGCCAATCACACTCCGCTGCAAAGGGTTCCAATGAAATGGCTCCCTTAACCGTCCGTGGCGATAAATTACACACATTCACCAGCCGTTGTGTAAGGAATTTGATCCCAATCTCTGTTCCAAACTTAAGTCGTTCTATTATGAAATCTCGTATTCATTTGCAGACTCCCCAACTACAGAAAGTACTCTCCATGTCCACGATATCTCGGCCTTTCAATAATAGATATCTTTATCCTGAACTTCAGCAGGTACATTTTAATCACCACCGATTTAGTAATGGCTCCCGATAATCTCCTTAGCAGATCCATTAATTCCATATTCCGCTCAGCCCCCGGAAGTGCTGTCGATAAAAAAAAAATAGTTTACAGACAATGATTCCATCAAAATGTGACTTAGTGTCTATTTCTCTCCGCACAGTGAACGTGGAGACATTAGTCATCCTGTCGCAGGGAAAATGCGGTCTCTGAAAAGGCGTCACAAGGTACCTGGTTGCCATGGTAGCAGCGGATCAGCTGGTCCTTCTCTTCGATCTGGTATGGAGCAAAATTCCGAAGATTTACATTTCAGGAGAAATTTTCTTCTGGTCACATCGTGTTTCCGTGTGTAATACCCACGCCGTCGTGTTATACGCCGCCACGGACTGTGCTGTCTGGTTCACCGTCACTTTCACCTTTGATCGGTTTGTGGCCATTTGTTTTCAGAAGCTGAAACGAAAATACTGCACCGGGAGAGCGGCGGCTCTCGTTCTGGGGACAGTGACTGTGTTAAGCTGCGTAAAGAATATTTTCTGGTATATTTGCTCGAAGGGTCATATGCGGTATTAAGTACGTCCTTGGTCTGTTATGATAATTACAATTTCTTTTTCCGACGTCAGCTGGCAACATTTCTGGTGATTCACTTCATATTCACCCCAATATTACCATTTATCCTGATTCTCTTGCTCAACAGTTTAACCATCAGATACGTCTTGGTGTCCAGCCGAGCCCGGAGGAGGCTCCGTGGTTCACGCAATGGTGAGATCTCCGCCGCCTCGGAGATGAAGAACCGCAGGCAATCCCTCTGCTTTTGATGTCGGGGAATTTCATCCTGCTATGGGCGCTGCTGACGGTGTCTTCCGTATGGTAGAGCCTCGGTGTTTACGTTTTCGTGAATCCCCCGTATACCCTGCGGGAGCTGGGCTACATGCTGCAACTGCTGAGCTGCTGCACCAACACGGCCCTTTACGCCGTGGTCCAGGACAGGTTCAGGGTTCAGCTGAAGGAGACGATGAAATCTCCCTTCCGTCTCCTGACAAAGTTCACTCGGCGTTGTCTGGAGAGCATTAATCCTCAGTGACGCTTATCCCATATATCCATTTTCCAAATATCCATTTTCGTCATTGGGGATGTGGATGTCCCTGAAAAGCTGCCGCCCTCCACCCCTCCATGCACCAACAGGATTTGGGAGCATCCACAGTCTGTCTGCACTCGGCTCCTTCCAGTTTACTTTCTTCACTGGTTGCCGGTAATGTCTCCCTCAGTTCCAGCAAGTGTGTGATTTTACCCTTATTGGCATGCGAAGCCTTGACATCACGATCGCAATCCGACCGTGGTGCCCTGCGGGTATTCCGTGCGGCCCGAATCGCTGCTCAGCTGCTCCCTATGTATCCCCATCTCTTCCCTCTGGCGAGGGCGATTGTTTCCAAGAGCCCTTGCCATTGAACCGTTCAGGCAGACTGGTTGCCGTGAACATACTGCAAGTGTCCCCTTGCAACGGAGTACTTTGTAGATCTGTCTGCTACCTCGAGAATAAGTTAATAACTCTCACTGGTAAAACGCCTCATCCCATCGTCCGGCCCGAGCAGCAATCCCCACCGCAAAGCCTTTGGGATATTAAAGATTTTTTGGACACTATATCTAGTAGTAATCCTAACTGTCGAATTGGATTGCATACATAGTGTATGTGGGGAAGGTGATTGCTGAGGAAAGGGCACGTGATGGTTATATATGCATTGATTCTCTCGTAGCCTGGTCTTTCCCATTCTCCGGCCTATTATCCGCCGTTTTACTCATTTCCCCGCCACTGTCTGTAAAACGTGTCCGCCTGGGACATGAGACCGAGTTGCATTGGATAGCATGGTTTTAAATGGAGTCAGGAGAACAGTTGCGGAGGACAACCATTCGGCATGGGACAATTGTTGGGAATGTTCCGGCGTTTGACTTGGATGAAATGGGCGCGCTCATAAATACTCTTGCAGATGACATTAACGTGATGGAGGTGTCCATGTTGAGGGAGGTTGGTGCCAGCCCAGTTGAAAAAGTGGCCAGAGAAATGACAATTCGTCATACTGATACGACAGTTCGGTCTCAAATGATAGAGAAATACGAGAATAGGAAATATTTTTTAGGAAGATACAAAAGGTGGCGAGAACAAACCATGCGTTATGCTGAGGTATTAGAAGAAAGTTCAGCTTGGTAGAAACACCTGTCCGTGGACAGGTACTTCAGTAACTCTGCTGTTTGATTCACTCATCTGCAAAATACAAACGTAGATTTTATGCCGCCAGCAGGTGGCAGATTGTGATGCAGAAATTTTATGTTGTGACCCAGGAATCGCATTTTATTCACAACGCATGGAGAACAGCATATAGTTAATGTCCGACAGTGAGTTCTTAAGGGGTTTGTGATATACACAACTGACTTGGATGTGTGCAAGTTACCTGATTAATAATCTTGCAGTTGACACAAAAAACATTTATTTACAACCATACACAACGTTACATGCGGTCGTTTCAAATGCACTCTGAAGCGCAAGAATTGTACTCAGAGACAAGCGGGTACATGGGCTGCACTTCCTGGAGTGATGGTAGAGCCTTTCAAAGAAGCCGAGACAGACATGTGCCTTTGAGGAAAATGGAAGGATATGTGCGTTTCAGAAGCAGAAACGATTATTTAGCCATTATGGAAACACAGAAAGTTTGCAACGCAACACAGAACCTCCAGACAACGATGCTGTGCCGAGCATATAATTACATTATAAAATACCTAGTGTTACCGATGGCCCCCTGTTATTTTTTTTTAGCTCCATGTGCCGATCCAGGAGACTCTCAAAAGACCCTCTCATCGTCAGCGGCAGCCTATATGACGCACTCACTAACCTCTGTGTTAAAAATGTTACCTGATATCTCTTCTGTACCTCCTTCCAGCAGCTTAAAACCATGCCCTCTCGTGATAGCCATTTCAGCCCCGGGACAAAGCCTTTAATTACGCATACAACCAATGCCTCTCATCATCTAATGCAGCTCTATAAGTTCTCAGCGCATCCTCCGTCGCTCCAAGGACAGAAGACATTCTCCCCAATCCAGGCACCACCCTTCCAAATCTCCTCTGCCCCCTTTCTATATTTTCCACATCTTTTTGTAGTAAGGTGCTTTGAAGAGAGAAACAGTACACCAGGTGAGGTCTCACCAGGATCCAATATATCAGTAATATTACCTCTCCGCTCTCAAACGCAATTCCACGATTGATGAAGGCCAAGACACAGCATGTCTTCGTATCCAGAGAATTAAACTGCGCAGTTGCTATGAGTGTCTTATGGACTAGGACCCCAATATCCATCTGATACTCCACACTGCAATTATGTTTCCATTAATACTATATTTTGCCGTCATATCTGACCTACCAGAACGAACCACCTCACACTTAACTGTCTTGCCTCTTACAATTCGTTTTTGCCTCCCTTGAGGGAGGATGTGAAATGCCTGACCGAAACCTTGTCGACAGCATCCACTGCCCTACCCTCATCATTAACTTTCGTCACCTTGTTAAAATACCCAATGAAGTTGTAAGACAGGATCTGCCCCGAACGGAGCCATGCTAGCTCTCACTAATCTGGCTGGGTTTGCCAACTCTCGTAAATCCTGCACGTGTGAATTGTTACCTCCTCCTTCCATATAACCGAAGTGAGTCTCACCTATCCATATTTTTCTATGCCTTTACCGTTTCTCTTTTTTAAAAAGAGATAAAATATTACCACTGACCAGTCCTGCGCGACATCGCCTGAGGCTGGAGGGGACATGAGGAAACCAACCAAGGTTGGAGCAATATTCCCTCTTCCCTCTTTCAATAACTATGGGATGAATTCCATCAGGATCCGCTGACCAAGCCAACATTTTTGGAGGCCCAGCCCCTGCTCTTACTTGACGTCAAAAAGTTGTAACTTATTTTGACCCTAAACAGTGGATCCCAGCTTCCCCCCCCCCCCTTATCCGTTTCCTTGGAAAATACTGAAACAAAGTGCTCTGTTAGTACCCGCGCGCATATTGCGCATCCAATGATACATTCTCCCTTTATTAGTGTGTGGACCTACCATTTCCTCCTCTTGCTAAATGCATAGGATGTCTGGTGATTTATCTTCATGCAGATTGTCAATTATTTTTCATTGATCCTCCATGTTTAACTAATTTCCTGCAGACGTGTTTCCAGCGAAAGCACTTGATGGTTATTCATTTCCATAGATACAGCCTGTATTTCTAAGTTCATCCAGTACTTTCTGTGTTCTCGTTGGATTTCCAGAATCTACAAATTCCTCCTGTTTTTACTCCTATATTTCTTTTCTGGCTTCGTTTCACTCCTTATGTAGCTCGTTCGATCCGAACTTGCGAAAGTTTACGCACTTACCCTTTGTCCATTGAGTAAATTCATCCAATTGCTACAGGCAGCTGTCGAGGCCATTATCTATATTCAAGGCATAATATGATAGGTTCCTGATTGGTCAGGTAATGAACAGATAGGGGAGAAAGGTTGACCTGAGAAATTAGTGGAACATTGAATTAGTCAAGAGGAAATGGCGGAGCAGACCCAGTGGGTGAAATTACCTGATTCTGCTCAAACATTGTATGGATGAATAGGTGGACAGAGAGAAGAAGGATCTGAAGCAAGACAGCAGAATTACACCATTTGGGACCATTGCGCCTGCTTGGGCGTTCCATCAAGAGTCTTTTGAATTCAATACGTCTGCCTTCTCAACTTCCTTATGAATCTCCACATTGAATACCTCAAACGACGTGGTCTCCATAACCGTCCGGGGCAGACAATTCCTTAGATTAGCCACTCACTGGCTGTTGAAATTCCATCTCACATCTGCTGTGAATGGACCAGTCTGTTCTGAGGTATTGCCCTCTGTTCCCAGAGTCCTCCATATAAACTCCATCTTGTTCGCTTTGACATTCGATATTTTTCAATAAGACCCTTTCCCCCAACTCCACTCATTCTTCTAATCTCCAGTGAATACGGGTCTAGATCTGCATTCTTTAACCCTTTAATTCCCATAGTCATTATCCTGATCCTCCACAGGGTCCAATACAATGTTATTTGATAGTTTCTGGAAGGCATGGGCTTTGAAGGGAGTGGAGAGGATGGTTGTACAAAGTCCATTGCTCTTAACATTGCCACAGTTTATAAAAATCTGCTGGAATTCCCATAAAATATGGAAAAGCATTAGATAGATTATCCGAGATAAACATGACTGGTTCCTTAACCCGACAAATAGAGCTGGATGAGTAATTGAATCTGCTGGGAGTCAAATCAAAGGCGAGGTCGAATCGGCACACCGGAGGGAGAGTGAGAATCTGAATGAGGAGAACCACAACAACCTCTCGCTTAATGTCAGAAAAATCAAAGAGGTGATTACTGACCACGGAAAGAGGAAACCCGACATGAATCACAGGTGTCATGTCAAATTTATCTTCCTGACCGTCATCGTTTCAGAAGATCCGTTCTCTGCCAAGCGCGTAGGTGCCATTTCGAAGAAGGCAAGAGAGCACCTCGACTTCCTTAGAAATTTGCGGAGATTCTGGATGGCATGGAAAAGATTGTCACACCTCTATCCATGGACTGTTGAGAGTACCATGAATGGTTCCGTCAACACGAGGAAATCTGCAGATGCTGGAAATTCAATCAACACACCCAAAATGCTGGTGGAACACAGCAGGTCGGACAGCAGTTATGGAAAGAAGTACAGTCGACTCGTCGGTCCGAAGCACTTCGGCAGAAAAAACAAGAGGTTTTGAATTGGGCGGGGGAGGGAGTGATCCGAAATGATAGGAAAATACATGCGGGACAGAGATAAAGCTAAGAGCTCGAAAGTTGATTGGCAAAAGGCATTCCAAGCTGGAACAGAGAATGGATCATGGGTCGTGAGGCCTGGGGAGAAAGAAACGGGAAGAGCAGCAACAGAAGGAGATGGACAACAGGCAAGGAGTGATTGTGAGAGAGGCAGACAGAGAACAAAAATAGAGAAAAAAAAGGGGGAATAATAAATAAGGAAACAGATAAAGGATGCGTTAAGAAGGGGAGGAGGGAAATTAACGGAAGTTAGAGAAATCAATATGCATGCCATCAGGTTGGAAGCTACCCAGATGGAATACAGGATGTTGCTTCTCCAAGCGGAGTGTGGCTTCATCTTGACATTAGATGGTTCTGTCAAACTCATATGTGGAGCAATGCGCAGGAACAGGAAAAATATCGGGCCCAGTCCCTAAAAAAGTGGCAATCCTCCCCACCATTGAGCACAGCTACAAAGAGCACCTGAAGAAAGCATCATCGATCATCAAAGGCCTTCGCCATCCAGGAGAAAAACAATCTTCTCTCTGCTGCCATCGCGAGGGAGGAAATGTGGTCGGAGTTCCCACGCAACAAGTTCACGAACAGGACTTAATCTTCAACGATCGGGCTCATGAACCAGTCTGGATATCCTCACTAATCTCATATCTGAAATGATTCCACAAGCTATGATTCATTTTGAAGCATTCCTCAGTTTATGTTCACAGTGTTATTTTCTTTTTTTTTTATTTGTCCACCAACGAACCTGCCTATCTATCAATACATTCATCCTTTATTCATTAATTTATTTATGCTTGTCTGCCCGGTTTGTCATCAATCGCACAGTGGGTAGTTCCATCTTCTCAGATCTGGCATGGCACTTCAATGATTCAGTTCCACTTCGCTGTTGCGCTCTGCATGCCAGCGAGAAAAGTTACTTCAAGGTAGCATCTGATAACATAGTTTGATAATGAATTTACTTTGACTTTGGTGTGGCCACGTGAACGTTAATCCGATTGACACAAAGCTGGAGAGGTTGGAATTCTCCGTTGACCTTGTTAATGCAATGGGCCTTGATCCGTCACGGGAAAAGAACGCAGTACACCGGGAAGATCGCGTGCTCGAAGGGAATCGTGGCCGTGTGTCCTATCGTCAGAGAAATACACTGGGGTCGGCGGCAGGAAACTAGAGTCTTGAAAGCTGTGCTTTTTAATCTTCCCTCCCACAAATAATTTGCAGAAGGGTTTCAGTAAGTTCTACAGTTAAAGAAGTCAAGTAGCGTGGTCAGCCCTGGGATACATAACAAAAGGAAATGTAAAACAGCACATTATAAAAGACATGCGAATGAAATATTTAGATAGTACATACAACCGTTAGAGAAAGGAGCAGAAATAGGCAATTGTGCTATCGAGTCGTCTACGAAGTTCTGTCATGTCTGATGCCAGAACTCAAACAGCCACATGAATCAACCTTCACGCAGTGTCATTTGATGTCCTGATCGATTCGGATGCGATCAAGTTCCAACAGGAATATCCAAATACGTCTCACATATGTCTGTTCTGAAAGATCGCGCATCATTTGTGAGGTTGCGTCCAACAGTAATGGATAGCTCCATCAGCGGAAACATTCTCTCCGCATCGAAAATCTCCAATCGCAAGAAATCATTTCTGAAGGAAGGGACACCACACGGTTGCCAATACTCTCAAGAGCGGCCTGACTAGAATCTTATAAACCGTCTGCATTATCTCCTTGTTTGTATTTTCTATTACCTGACATATATATGCCAACATTGCATTGGCCTTCTTTACAACAGATGTAACCCGTAGATTATACTTCTGAGAGTACTGAACGAGGAATGCTCAGCCCTTCTGCACTTCTTATGTTTCAACTTTCTATCAATTTAGATAATAGTCTGCCCTATTGTCCCTTTTACCAAAATGCATTACTATACATTTTCCAAAACCGCATTCCAACTGCTTCTTTCCTCCCTTCCTTCCAATTTGTCTGTCGTGCAGCAATCTCATTGTTTCCTCAGCTCTACCATCCCCATGCCTACCTATTTTCATATCGTCCGCAAACTTTGCAGCAAAGACATTAAGCCTATTATCCAAATTGTTTAGAAATATTTTCCTGAACAAATATTAATACATTATTTAAAATACATGAGGGTAATGTAAAAAGATTATATTTGGACGGATTTTGTGTTAAAATATTATGATATTTTTGTTTTTTATATGGCGATTGACAGGAAATATGTTGCTGTATAAGTAAGAGGGGCAGGCGTAATAAGCTGTAGCTTCAGCCTACACACTTTCGATCTGATTAAAAGAATACTTAAGTTTTTGTTATAATTGTGTCCTGTGAAATCATTCCGGTAAATGATGCTTTTCTTTATGTTTGTACTGACCGAACTAAATTCATTTAATTTCTTTATTTAATTTCATTCATTCATTTCATTCCTTCATCAATTCAATTCATGGACAAACAAGGTGAAAAGTATATGTTCCAATACTGACACGAAGGTACACCACATGTCACCAGCAGCCAACCTCAAAAGGCCACTTTTATTCCCTCTCGTTGCTTCTTGCCTGTCAGCCATTCCTCTATCGATGCCAGTATCTTTACTGTTACGTCATAGGATTATGTTATTTCAAACAGCCTCACGTGAGGCACCTAATCAAATATCTTCCGAAAATCCAAGTAAATGACATCCACTGCCTCAACTTAGTCCTCCACCTCCCCGCCCCTTCCCACTTGTCACTTCCTCGAAGAAATCTAACAGATTTGCCAGGCTAGATTTCCATTCAGAGAAACCCTCCCGACTTTGACCAATTTTATCATTACACTCCAAGTATCTTGTAATCTCATCCTTAATAAAACAGTCCAACTCTTTCTCAGTTAAATTCAGCTAACGAGCCTAACATTTGCAATCTTCTGCCTTCATCGATTCGTAAAGAGTATAGTCACATTTGTAATCTTCCAGTCCTCCGAGATTCAAGACATTCTTGAAAGAAGATGACAAATATATCCATTATCTCTTCAGAAACCAATCTCAACACATTGGGATCTAGTCCATCTGTCCCAGGAGATTTATCCATCTTAAGACATTTGTTTGTCCTGAGCACTTCTTTTCCTTTGCAATTGCAATGGCACTCACTCTCGATCCGTGAAACTCCAGCACACTGACAGTGCCTTCCATAGCAAACATATTTTCAAAGAACCCGTGAAGTACATTGGTCATTTCTTTCCCCCATTGCTACATTACAGTCGTAAATAAAGATAATTTATTTTCAATTATTGCATTTCCTGTGCCCTCGAGTCCGGATAAGAAATATATATATATATCGCTCTACCGACCGAGTTACCAATTATTCAATGGGGACCACTTGGGGAACAGTGCCCGTCATCGCAGGACTATTAACTCTAGGTATTTAATAAAGTAAGTTGATGTTCAGCACAACATTCTGGTCCGAAGTTCTTGTAATGAGCTGTAGATTTTCTAAGTTTCTATAATTGCTAGCGAATCCGTTCTGCTTGTAAATGACCATATCGTTCCTTTTTCCTCATCGGCACATGTCTGTGTCGGCTTCTTTTAAAGTCCATTGATGCTTGTGCGTCGAACAGCAGAAAATGAAGCTCATCCAGTGTACCCAACACTCTCTGTGTAAACGTCTTGCCCTTTAGAGTTCAATTGAAACTACCGCATGGAAATTGCCCGGTACATTTTTTTGTAAATAAATGTTTTCTTGTGTCTGCTGCAAGGTTATTAATCACCCTAATTGCAGACATCCTAGTAAGTTCTATATATATCACAACCCTCGGAAGGACTCACTGTCGGTCATTATCTATGAACTGTTCTTCATGCGTTGTGATGATAATGCGATACCTGGTTTAAAACAGAAAATCTCTGGATCACAATCTGCCACCTGCTGGCGGCATACAAATCTACTTAGATATTTTTGCAGTTGAGTGACTCAAACAGCAGAGTTACTGAATTACCTGTGCGCGGGTTTTGACTGTTAATTACCCCCATGGTTCATTCTTTCTGTGGACTGTCACTTCAAAAAGGCCGAGAGAATTAAGATTGACCTTGAAACACTGCTGTATTTCTGCTGACTCTAAAATTTCTTATACTGTTATGTTGCGACAGGTGGCGTTATTTGGTGGACAATTAATGTTTACATTTTTATCTGCGCCTTGTTTCCGCATATAAAAAGACATAGAGGCACACAGTAAGAGACAAGATGAATTTAGTCAATGGAAGACACCAGTGAGTCGGCACTGGTTTAAACATTCAGTAGTCCAAATGTTTGAGTTGAGATTGATGCAACGTGTTTTTAAATTACTCTCTAAAGTCGCTGGAGGTAGAAAAAGTTTGCAGAGAGGAGAGGAGTGGAAGGTTTCAAGGAGAAAAAACCTTGTGATAAAGAGATCACATTTGGACTCTGTCTCCAAGCAGCCGGGGAGCGTGAGTTCATTTCTATTCGCATAAAAAAGTGTGTTTGTCACAGAGTTAATCCGCAGGAGCAGGTTCTCTGGTGAGGGGAAAAGCTTTGTTAATACCACGTGTGCATTTACCCGTTGTCTGGGTGTGGTAGCTCACGGAAGAAAGGCACCCGTTTGGAAAATTACTGTTGGAGTTATTAGGTAGTTCGTGGATATGGATATTTTGTTATCATGTGTGCGATTGGGGTAAACTTGTGGAACATAACGGCGTGTACACCGTTGCCTGGATGGTGGATCCCCTGAAGATGGTCCGAATTCTGATAACCTCCTGTTAGTGATGTTCCGCGTGAGGATTCAGAGGACAACGGGAAGATCGACGACACCTGTTTGTTTGGATTACAAATATCTCTCTCACACTTCAATTTATGTGTATTTGAACTGAACCGATGTTTCTTACATACCATCGTAAGAATGTAACTCTTGCCACCTGGGCTTGAATAAGTTTGGGAGCTTTTTTTTTACGCGCCTACATATGCATCATGCTGCTAACCTTTGGTTTACCTGGCTTAAATTACTATATTACGTAGTTACCGATAAAACAGTGATTGTTAATAGCACTCCCAGACGGCAGGTGTGTTCTATTGCTGCTGAAACTTTTACAATGTTGCGTGCATGTAAAAGGTACTTTCCCTAGTGTTGCATATACGTAACGCAACCAAGCGGAACATTCTTCTGAACCCTCAGCATAAACCTTTTTTTTTGTTCTTTCCATTTTCGCTATATTCCTAAAGATATTTCTTATTCTCCTATTTCTCTGTCTTTCGAGAGCGAACTGTCATATTGTATCAGTATTGTATTCTATCAGTTGGTATTAGTACAACAAAGCTGCCATTTCCCGGCTACATGTCCAACTGGACTTTCACCAGGCTCCCTCATCACCGACAACTCCATCAAGTTTGTGTCGTCTCCAAGAGTCTTTATGAGCCCCGCCCGTTTCAGCCAAGTCAAACAATTCGCAACAATTGTCACATGCAGAATGGCAGTCCTCCACCACTGCCCTCTGTACTCTCTTTGAAGCCACGCGATCCAATGCATCTCGATCTCTTGTCTCAGCCGACCGGAACGAGTCCTCAAAAGTCTTAATTCCAGTCTATTCCTAAAGGTTTGGCCTTGGCTGTCGAAAAGCTTCACGTTCCGAACGACCCTACTAATGGGATAATTTACAATGACCAATTAACCTATCAGCCTGGTCTGGAGGAGCAGTCTGTGGGAGAAACCTATTTTCCTTCAGCGGCGGGAAGTGGCGAGAAAGTCGGATAATTAACCGGAGAATGAGGAAGGCAAAGCTACGAGGGAATCAATAAATAAATAAACATCACGTGAACTTCCCTCAGTGCGATTTATTAAATTTTTCCCGAGGTAGCAGACAGATCTCCAAACGAAATCCGTTGTACTGCATCCAGTCTTCCTGAACGGCTCAAAGGCAGGGGCTTTTGGAATCAATAGCCCGCGCCAGAGGAAAGAGTTGGAGCTTCATCAGGCGTACCTGAGCAGTCATTCGGGCCCCACGGAATACCGGCAGGGACAACGGTCGTATTGCGATGGTGATGTCAAGGCATCGCATACAAGTATCGGTAGAATCATCCACTTGGTGGAACTGAGGGAGACATTACAGGGAACACGTGAATAAATTAAAATGGAAGGAGGAGAGTGGAGGCAGACTGGAACACTGCTTGATCCTATTTGTGCATGGACGGGTGGAGGGCGGAAGCTAATCGGGGCTGTCCAGAGCCCCACTGGAACTGTGCATGGGATATCTTGGGGCATCACTGAGGATTAATGCTCTCCTGACAAAGCCGAGCGCACTTTGTCATTAAACGAAAGGGAGATTTCACTTTCTCCTTGAACTGCATCCTAAACCTGGTTTGGACCACGGCGTAAAGAGCCGTGTTGGAACAGCAGCTCAGGAGTTGAAGCACGTAACCCAGTTCCCGAGGAGTGTCCGAGGGAGGAACGTTAATGTAAAAATACAGGCTACCCATACGGAATACACCGTCAGCAGCGCCCACAGCAGGATGAAATTCCCCGACATCAGCAGCAGTAACAGGAGAGATTGCCTGCGGTTATTCATCTCCGGGTCCGCGGACGTATCGCCACCGCGCGAACCACGGAGTCTCCTCCGGGATCGGCTGGCCACTGAGACGTGCCTGATGGTTAAATTGTTCAACAGCAGAATCAGGACAAAGGGGAACATTGGGATGATGAGGGAATGAATCAATATAAATTTTGTCTCCTGAGATGGGAGGAAACGAAATGTACGTAAACAGAGCATGAACCAACGTGACATCGAACATGACCCAACGAGCAAAAAGTACCAGAAAATGTTCTTTAGGTAGCTCAGCAGAGTCACTGTCCCCAAAACCAGAGCCGCAGCTCTCCTGGTGCTGTATTTTCGTTTCAGATTCTGAAAACAAATGGCGACAAATCGATCAAAGGTGAAAGTGACGGTGAACCAGACAGAACAGTCCGTGGCGGCGTAGAGCATGACTGCGTGGATATTACACACACGAACACGATTCGACCTGAGGAAAACCTCGACTGGCATGTAACTCATCAGAACCTTGTTCAATGACAGATCAAAAAGAACGACCAACTGATCCGCTGCTACCATGGCAACAAGGTACCTTGTGACGCCTTTGGAGAGACCACACTTTCCCCGCGACAGAATGACGATTGTCACCACGCTCACTGGGGGGATGGAGATAAAGACCATTAACACACACTTGGATATAGAAGCATTCTCTGAAGACAAGCAATTTAATCGATAGCATTTCCGAGAGCAGAGGTGAGCATTGAATCAGTGTATCTACTACGGAGTTTATGCAGCGCCATTATTAAATGGGTAGTGATTATACTGTAGTTCCGAATAATGAGTGGAATCTTATTGAAATATATTGAATATTGAAAGGCCGAGAGGAGAGTTTCTGTAGTTGTGGAGTCTACACCCGGAGGGTGAATATTTACAACAGCAAAACATCACTTTAGGACAGAGATGGATGGGAATTTTTTTAGACCGAGGCTGGTGAATATGTGGAATTTCGCGCCACAGACGGCAATGGGAAACAATTCGTTGCCAGCATTTTGCAGCAGAGATTGATATGCCCTTGAGTTGTCGGGACATCAATGGATGAGGAGAATGGGCCCCAGAATGTGTTTGAAGGGATGCTAGTTCAGCTGTGATGGAATGGCGGAGAGTCCTCAATCGCAGAAGTCATTAGGAAGAAGGAAAGACAACACCTTTACTGTCTGACAACACCTTTTCATGGCCTGTAAAACATTCACAAACCTCTATCCATGCACTGTCAAGAAGGTCGACGATTGATTACGTCACGCCCTATTATCGGTAAACCTGTGCACAGGAACAGAAAATCCTCGGGCCCAGTCCATCACAGTAAAAGCCTTCCCACCACTGAGCACATCTTCAAAGAGCATAACCTGAAAAATGCAGCATCGATTATCCAGGACCTCCCCTATCCAGGACATGCGTTCTTCTCGCTGCGGTCATCGGGAAGGAGGGAAGGGAGCAGCATTTCCCACATAACAGCTTTGCACACAGTTGTTACCCTACAACCTCCGGGCTCATGAATAACCTAATTAACTTCAATTCTGACATGCTTCCACAAGCTATTGACTCGCATTCGAGAACTCTACAACTCATGTTCTGAGTGTTAGTTTTTGTCTGTCCATCAGTCTAACTCTCTATCTATCGAGCCATTCATTCGTTCCTCATTCGTATATTTTGTGTTTGCACAGTCTGTCATCTACTGCACATTTGTTATTTGCATAGTATCATTGTCGCACAGTACGACAATGTTTCAATTGCTCTGCTCGGTTGTGCTTTGGATGCCAGTAAGTAAAGTAACCTCAAGGCAGCATTTAGTAACATAACAGTTTGATAATAAAATTAATTTGACTTATACGAGACCGCATGATCAGTGATCGGATTGACAGAGCTGGAGAGTTCGGAATTCACCGATGACCATGTTGATAGATTGGACATTGATGTAACAAGGGGAGAGAATGCAGCACAGTGGGAAGATCACGTGGTCGAGAGAAATCGTGGCAGTGTGTTCTCTCGTGAGAAGAATAGACTGGAGTCTGGGGCAGGAGTCAGGAGTCTACTAGGCTGTGCTCGTCAGTCGTCAAACCAGTATGTGATTAGCAGAAGGGCTTCAGTACGTTCTGCAGGTAAATGAATCAGGCAAAAGCAAAACACCTGTAAAAAACGAGACATGCGAATAACATCTTCAGATAGGCAAAAAGAAATTACCTTAAAGATGAAAATTTCGTTATAAAAAAACCCTACGAAGCAAGAAAGATGGGAAAAAATATTATTGGCAGCTTTATTGTCGAAGATTGCTTGCTATCGAATTGGTATGTTAGATTTCGGGAGAGCTTTCCGTGGCGAGGGTCTTTTTATTACGAGGTCTATTTTCTTGCTAGGATGTTCAATGTTGTTATTAGAATTATAACCTTGGCAGAATCGATGAAAGACCGCACCCAATTTGGCGTTCAACCGGTAAGAGTAGGAACAGCAGCTCGGAACTTTCAGACTATCCCGGTGGTGTTTGATAATGTGGCCCTCTGGAGATGTCCATAAACATTACTGCGGAGGTTGTTTTCTGATTGGAGGGCGGTGATCAGTGGAATTCCCTAGCACTCGGTGTTGGGAGCGCTTCTTTTCCCGTTGTGCTTCGATGAATTGTTTGAAGGGATTAACTGTTTTGTGACAGGATTTACAGATCCTGCAAAGATAGATGGAAGGGCAGGGAGAGCTGAGGAAGCAGGGTGCTTTCAGATGGAATTGGACAGACTTGAATATTAGGCAAATAATTTGCAGAAGGAATATAATGTAGCGAAATGCCCAATCTTACTCTTGGGCTTAAGAAATAAAGACGTGGACTAATTTAACAACGGGGAGAAAATTGAAGGCAGCAGACGTACTGAGCCCCATGGAAGGATTTCCAACGGGAAAATATCCAGAAAGGTGAGGATTACAAATGCAATGTCAGCATCCATCTGCAGAAGACTGGGATATAAAAAAAACACTCTTTTTCAACCTATTTATCAGTAAACCCTCCCTAGTTCCGGCCTGACAAGCACGTGGCACGGTTCGCAATCCAGAGATCACAAACCTGCCGGCCCTCCCCTTTAACTGTGCTCTTAACACCTTGAAATTCTTGCTAGGAACGTCGTCACTCATGTCATTGGCACCTACAGAGACCACGACATCCAGCTGTTCACCCTCCCACTTAAGAATGCTGTAGACTGGGCCGAGATATCTACGAGGTTGTTGCCGACAGAACCTCCTGTCTGCACCACTAACTAACGAATATCCTATCACCACAGAGTGCCGGCCGGTACCCCACACACACACCGCCCACTTCCCTGCTTAGTCACAGCGGCAAACTGAGTGATAGAGACCCAAGCACTGTGACTGAACTCTGTGAGGGCGCTGGATCAGGGATCCAATCGCAGACCCTGCACTGTTCACACTGTGATATTTATTGAGTAACAAATCCCGACGTGCAAACAAAGCCGGCGTCAGAGTTCAGGCAGAGATCAAAACCAGGCAGAGAAATCCCGAACCCAGAAAATGGCCGAGTCGATATTCAGACAGACAGAGCAGAAATAATAATGCTGGAAAGGCTCAGGAAAATTCACTGGCACAATCTGGCAATCAACAGGTGAGAACACAATCTTGATGTACACTGAGAAATTAACAGAGAGGCAGATGATAGGTGGAACACAATGAGACAGAAGTTGCAGCAAAACAGATCATAATGTGAAACAGACGAGAGACGGAGTACTCAGTAATACAGTGTCCGGGGTATAGTGGGATCGGGGACAGAAGCACATGGGGCATGAAAACAAACATGAGCAAGTGGCAATACAAAGCCACAGTCTGGCGGCTTGGAGGAACACACACATTAAAAAAAACGGAAGGTTCAATTAGAAGTACTGACACTCGTTCAGACGTTTCTCCTTCCTGACTGTCATCCTGTCTCCTGTGTCCTGCACATTGGGTTTCACTGCCTATCTAAATGTCCTGTCTGTCCGTACTTCAACCTTCCGAATGATCTGGAGTTCGTCCACTTCCAGCTCCAACTCCTGGCCGCCGATTTTCAGAAGCTGCAGCTGACCGCACCTCTCTCAGCTGTAATTGTCAGGGACACTGGAGGTCTCTATGCCTTCCCGCATCCCGCAAAAGAGCATTCAGCTATCCTGCCTGGCATCTCCGGTATCCCATCTGAGCAGATATAAAGAAGAGAAGGTCCCTGGTACTACCCGTTTCATTGGTACGTACATGCTTCACGACGTCTGGCTGTTCACCCTTCCTCTTAAGAGTTCTTAGCGCGATCAAATATATCCTGGACGGTCTTGCCCAAAGACCCTCCTGCTGCTCCCCTTATTAATGATTCCCCCATCTCCAGAGAGTGCTTTAGACCTCCCCCATACTCCCACAACACATCGCCTGATTTGAGCTCTGAGCTTTCAATGCTACAAACGCGCATGCCGCGTTATCAGTGACTCACGATTGCCTACAGCTACCGGCATCTGAATTTCAATTATATTCTCAGTTTTGTGTCCTCTTAAAAATACGACACGCATCCGTGGACAGCGGACTGCTGGGATTATCAGATACACTTACTAGCTGCATTTGCATTGCTTCTCTGAAATCTGCCAATAAAGGGTTAACTGTACCTGTCATTCAGTAGAACTTAATGAAGAGAGTGTCCGTGGGGATTGACGACGTCACCGCGGAGGTGTGGCTGCTGGTTTCCTGGTCTATTAATATGTCTCCCTCACTGCGGCAGATTCAGTGAGAGCAGCCAGTCTACGCTATCCGAGAGCAACGAGCTCCAGATAGAGAGATGTCAGAGGCTGAATCGGGAACGGGAATCTGGGTTATCCCAGCAATGGATCATAATCTGCAAAATGCATCACAGAATGATGCGGGAATCGGGAAGAATATTTTCGAGGCGTTTCAATATCTTCTTGAAAATTATGAAGGGTTGACGTTGGATTCTAAAATCGAATATGCTCTTTGGACCTTCCGAGTGATTTACTACCCTCTACTCGCCATTGTCGCTGTTCCTGGTAAGCTCCTCGTCTCTTCCTCTTGATGAACGTTGAAAAATATAAGTCAGCTTCTCTTTCAAAACACTCCTCTAACGACACGCTAATTGCATAGTTGCTCTCTCAAAGCGGTATCACTTCCGCAAACTTTGTTGATAGAAATTGTTTGCTTACAGAATACTGTTGCATACCCACAGTTTGAACACGGGTCGGTGGGATGATATAATGGTTTTCTGAATGGGGTCATATAAAGCCGTTCTGAGTGGGATGATGTATTTGTCTCTTGTATTTGTTGCCGGGATTGGGAATGAGAATAGGTTGACTGAAATCAATGTTTTTGTCATTGGAGCGACTTAGGATATTGGTGTATCAGATGACGAGAGGCATTAATCGTGTGGATAGTCAGAGGCATTTTTCCAGGGCTGAAACTGCTGGCACGAGAGTACACAATTTTAATATCTGCAATTAAATACAGAGGAGTGTCGGAAAGGTATTTTACACAGAGTGTGATTGGTGCGTGGAATCGGCTGCCGGCATCAGTGGGGGAGGCGGGTATTCTCCCGTATCTATTGAGGCCCTGACGAATAAATATCCGCTACAAATCGTCCCAATGTACTGGCCACCAAAGGCGTCCGTGCCGATGAAGTCCACACATTCACCAGCCTCATTCTTTCGAAATTGCTCCCCATCTCTGTTTCAAAGAGCTAACGGTGTAAAGAATGGAAAATTGAGAATGTTTCCATCCAAAGGTGTGTTAAATGGTCATTACTTCCCTCCGCACAGTTAACGTGATGACAATCGTCATCCTGTCGCGGGGAAAGTGCGGTCTCTCCAAAGGCGTCACAAGGTACCTGGTTGCCATGGTAGCAGCGGATCAGCTGGTCGTTCTCCTCGATCTAGTGTTGAGCAAGATTCCGGGGACTTACATTCCAGTACAGGTTTACGTCTGGTCGGTCCGTGTGCAAAATCCACGCCGTTGTGTTTTACGCCGCCACGGACTGTTCTGTCTGGTTTACCGTCACTTTCACCTTTGATCGATTTGTCTCCATTTGTTCTCCGAAGTTGAAACGGAAGTACAACACCGGGAGAGCGGCGGCTCTGGTTCTGGGGACAGTGACTCTTCTGAGTTGCCTAAAGAACGTTTTCTGGTACTTTTTGCTCGATGGGTCATATTCGCTAATGACTTCGTCCTTGCTCTGTATGCTTTCATTTCATTTTTCCATGCCTCAGGAGGCAACAATTCTACTGATTCATTTCCTCCTCACCCCAATATCACCCTTTATCTTGATTCTCCTTTTAAACTGTTTAACCATCAGGCACGTCTTCGTGGCCAGCCAAGCCCGGAGGAGACTCCGTGGTTCGCGCGATGGCGAGACGCCCGCCGACCCGGAGATGAAGAACCGCAGGCAATCCCTTTTGTTACTGCTGGCGATGTCGGGGAATTTCATCGTCCTGTGGGCGCTGCTGACTGTGTATTCCTTATGGCTTCTCTGCGGGAGCTGGGCTACATGCTGCAAATGCTGAGCTCCTGCACCAACACGGCCCTTTACGCCGTGGTCCAGGCCAGGTTCAGGGTGCAGCTGAAGGAGACGGTGAAATCGCCCTTCCGTCTGATGACAAAGTTCACTCGGCTTTGTCAGGACCGCATGAATCCTCGGTGACGCGTCTCCCATACCGTCACGAAATATCCCATTTCGTCAGTGTCATGTGTAGTTGCACTGAGGCTGTGGACAAACCCGATCAGCTTCCGCCCTCCCCAAGATACACAATCAGGGACGTGTTCCGAATCTGACTCCACTGTGTTCCTTCCAGTTGACTCTCTAAGAGTTGTTGACTCAGCCTGGTGGTATGAACACTGAATTCTCCAATTTCCGGTAATTCTCTACCCCGACCCCTTCACGTATCCCAGGTCCCTCTGTGTCTCTCTCCACTTTCAAATTTCTGCTTCATCGTCTCCGCAGTTCTTTCATGCTTATCCCCACCCTTCCCGCATTTATTTTTCCTCTGGTTGGTTTTCCACCGTCCACTAACCCCTCCACTATCTCTATTACTGGGCTTCGGTCCTCTCTCCCCACCTCCCATTCCTGATGAATGGTCTCGGCCCGAAAGGTTGGCTGCTCCTTTCTCACGGATGCTGTCTGACCTGTTCAGTTCTTCCAGCGTTGTGTACGTATTCTAGTATTATCTGCATGAGAAACTTTAACATCACAATCGCAATACGACCCTTGTGCCCAGCCGGTATTCCGTGCGGCCCGAGCACCTGCTCAGGTAAGGCCGGTATCGCTCCTTCTGTTTATTCTACCGAGATTTTTTGTTTCCAAGAGCCCCAGCCTTTGACCTGTTCGGGAATACTGGGTACCGTGGACCGGATCCATTTGATCCGGGCTCCTTGGGAATCCGTCTGTCACCTTGAGAATAATTCAGTAACTCGCACTCGCCAAACCACCCGCCCAGTGGCAGTGACAGCGCTTCTCCTCATTAATGCTGTCTGGCCTGCTGTGCTCCAACAGCATTTTGTGTGGGTCGCCCAATCGCCGTTCGTCCAGTTCCAGCAGCAACTGTCATCGCAATGCCTTATGGTAAATAAAATACATTCTTAGACACTCTGGGCAGCAATGGTCCAATCTGTCCATTTGGATTCAGTACAGTGGGTAGGTGGGAAGGTGATTGCTGAGGTAAAGCAAAGCATGTCAATGTATTTATTGAGTTCGGGACGAAATGTGAGATGCGCTTAGAAGTAGGGCTCCAGCATTAATACCTTCAGTTGGTCTGGGTACATCAGCGCTTTTACCCACTGCTCCGTCAGGAATATCATCTTGCACTGGAGTATTTCTCCTGAGATACTGATTGGTACGGAACCTCTCCGAAACGCCGACGCGCATCTTTAGTTAATGTTCGACGGTGACTTTTTGTTCTTTTTTCCGGGGTTTGTGATACACTTCACTGACTCGGATGCATGCGGCTTAGTAGACTAGTAATCTTTCAGACGACACACATAAAACCATTAACTCTGAGACAGACACAAAGTGACGGAGGTTCTTCGGGCATTAATTTCAAAGTAACTCCACAGAGCACGGCCTCTACATAGAGAGTAGTGGGAGCATGGGGTTCACCTCCTGGGGTGGTGGTGGAGGCACTAAGACCAATGACCTTGAAGACATACTGAAACAGACATGAGCCTAGGAAGAAGTTCTGTTGCCACTTACTTTTCATTTATCCTCCCAGATTTCCTAATTGTGCCTCGAGATCCGCACGTTCATGCGGATTTTTGTATGTTCCCCTTGTGACCTTGTTGGGCTTCCTCCGGATATTCCAAAATCACGCGGGTTCAGTGGATTATTTGGACGTAAGCGTGATCCTCTCTGGCCAAACGCTAATTTTGGGGTTGCAGCTGCAGGGGTGCAGGGGGCGCTGTTGCACAATGATACACTGGAGTTGATTCATCATCAGGTTTAATTGGGCTGCCTGTGGTTTTCTGAGCTGACGGCTGTTCAGCTTACTAACGTTTCGAAGATAGTTCTGCTTATTTTTGTGCTTGTCTATCTATTTATCTATCTGCTTTTTGATCGATTACTTTCTTTGTCTATTTCCTGATTTTCTTAACTGCTTGCTTTCTTTCTTTTTAAATACAGTCCTTCGTGACGCTCCACCCACCCACCTCAGATTTAATCCCCGTGTAATAACGGCGCATTTTGCAACTGGCAATTAGCCTACTAACCATAAATTCAGTGGACTGCGGAAAGAAAGCGGAGCAGAGTGGGAAAACGTTGAAACTTCTTTCGAACAGCAGCGTCACCTGATGTACCTGATGTCCCTCTCCCGCCACTCTTGAGCCTCTTCTCCCCCACACGCCACTGATCTGTTCATTCACAATCTCGCGCTTCCTTCATCTTATTTTCTTCTTGCTTCTATCCCTTCTCTCCACTCCCCCACTTACAGCCCTGCTCCTCATCCCATTCATCAACTTGCCTTTCACATCCAATTCCGGTCCCTATCCGTCAGTGTTTTTCCCACTGAGCTCAAATATGGCCGCTGTAGTTATCGAACCACTATCTCGGGGAAATAAAATACTTACTTCGACCCTTACAACTTTATAAACCCATATGTCGTCAGCCTCTTCTATCCTATCCTATCCTGTAATATTTCCTCCTATCTTCCTATCGTCGCACATGTTTCCTGTCCACGCTATGTGCAATATATTCCGATTCAGGTCCAATGCACCTTCAGTTCAGCACAACATCTTACACCTTACGCTCAGTGCCCTCGACAAGGAAGGGGAGGGCGTTTCTCCTTTCTCAGCGACGATGGTAACCGGACGCAGTAACGTCCCCTGTGAGTTAAAATAATCCTGACATCAAACTATGGACGGCGAAATCCGCAGGGGTAATTTTTATTGTAAATGCGATCACAAGCAAAAACAAAAATAAATCCGGTTTACCAATAATAGTTCCATTAATTGCAGGACTTCCGAAAAGCAGGAAGAGCGTCCCTTCCGGAAAAGAGCAGGGAACGGAAGCGTCGAGTCAGGGAAGAATGAAAGGAGCGTCTGTTTAATGAAATTCCACTGCTTCATTTGCACATCATATTCACGTAAATCGTTGTCCGTCCGGGGCTTGTAGGAGAGCGCTGGGGGTGCATGACGTCACAGTGCTGATGTAAGAGCTGGCATCTTGCCAGAAGCTTGGCCATCTGCTCTCTCACCGTTGTTACAAATCCCCTTCAGCTTCCAGTCTACACCGCGTTTCCTCTGTCAAATGCAAAGGTAGACAAGACGCGACCACACGGCCAAGTGTGCTTGCTCAGTCACGCCTTTTACAGGCAGCCTGGGGTTTTTGTCGAGCTCTCCCCTCTCGACGCGTCACTGTGTAGACTCCAGGCGCAGAAATACACGGCCGAGTGATTCACCTGCCGGCTATTGGTCATCAGGTTGTACTCGTTCTTTTTAAGCGTCTGCAGGGTAAATCCATCGGCTTTCTCGTCTGGTTTCTTAATGATAGCACCCTTGTTTTTGAACATGAACTGCGGTCCCTGCCCCGGGTACTGGCGGTACCAGTACACGTTATAAGTGCTGCTGCCCTCCACGTTGCAGGACAGCGCCATCGGATTCCGCGGATATCCGGAAAAAGCCGGAGGAGACTGCCGGATAGTTTGCGAGTTCGCGGCTGGGGAAGAGAGGAGCGGAGTATGACGTCAGTAGGCAGGTACTCTCTGATCATGGAGAAAGGGAGCAGAGAGGGAGAAGGAGAAATGCGGGAAGCAGAGGCATATGGGGAAAAAGAGAAAGAGACGGGGAAGTTATAGAGAGAGTGAGAAAATAGTATAAAATAAATATAATTGGATGGACTATGATAATTAACAAAACAGCTCAGCGATACAAAAAGTGAGCAAAGACCATGATAGAGAACGATGGGGAAACATATAGTGCAAGAGTAAACATAGCACAGAAAGGGAAGTTCAGAACTGCTTCCTTAAACTACTCACAAATTCAAGCTGTCCTTTACCGTGAAGCCAGATCAGCAGCTCGAATAACGCGAACATCTTTCAACTTAGGCAGTTTATTCAAAGCGGAAGGGCGTTCGGAATGAACTTGTCACTGTGAACGGACGAAGCTCCGCCCCTCAACCATACGTCACTGAGCAGCGAGACTGGAAGCTTTGAGTTTGAATGGTGTCGGGATCAATACATTTGCAGATTCGGATGTCAGTCGAGAGGCTGGGCCCCAGTCCAAGTTCAGCAGGAAAACAGTAGCTATCCTCTCAGTCCTGGACACGACGATCTAAATTCAATGTCACAAATTTAGCCATCGTACCGTTTTGGGAGGCTCGGAGGAGAATATAAGCAGGGAGATACCGATTACGTTCAGCAGCAAGACTGATTAATTTCGTATATGGTGGTCCAAAGTGCGTTTTCCCGAGTTGTTCGTGAATTGCAAACAGCTGAGTTGTAGATTATGTATTACAGACGATGATCTCTCGGCCCACAAGTTTATTGATTGAGAGGTTTAGACGGCAGCGTCGTCTGCTAGCGCATTACTGAAACAGACCCTTCGGTCCAACTGTCTCCCGTTCAGCCACCCAGTCACCGCATCACACAGGACCACATGTTCTGAACCACCAGATTCATGTCTCACGTGCGCTCACTGTAGTTGTCTCCATCTCTTTCCCTTGGTCTCCTTTTGTCCTTCTCGCATTTTCACAGCAACTTTTCGTTTCATTTTCTTTCCTTCTCCTTGGTCTCTATGCCCGTTCATCTTCTCTCCCTTCCCCTCTCTCTCCATCTCTCTCTCCTTTTCTCTAGTTTTCTCTCTCGCTGTCTCTATCTATCATCCACTCTTATTCCTCTCTCTCACTACTTCTCTCTCTTTTTTTCTCTCGCTGTGTGTCTCTTTCTCTCTCCCCACCCCCCTCCTCTCGTTTAATTCAGCTTTCCGTCTTGCTGTTTCACTTTCACTCCATCTCATCTCTGCGTCCGGTGATCTTTATTGAATAACTTCTTCTTCCCGCGTTCTATTACCAGATGCGAGTTCGGAGATTACGCGCCATACCCCCTCCGCTGTTTCTCAGTCTCTCGGCGAGGCGGTGACACTCCAATGCATCATTGAGGACGGCAGAACTTATCAACTATACTGGTACAGAAAGTACCCGGGGAAGGAGCCGCAGAACCTATTCTACTCCACGGCTGCTCCAAACGTGATCCCGGACACGGAGGTAGAGTAGTTCACCGCCAACCTGCCGAGTGACGCCGCCTTCAGTCTAAGCGCCTCTCGCCTGCAGCTGAACCACACGGCCACATATTTCAGCTCTCTCAGTCTGCACAGCGACTGACGACGATGGAGGACCCGAGAAACACTTAACAGGGCAGTTGGTGGCGACATTAATTCACATTGAAAGCGAATAGTTCACAGTCTGAAAGGGAAAATTCAGACAGCGGCACGACAAAAACGGCAAGCAGCATGATGCCGAGGCAGCCGATTATTCCAGTATTTTCAGATACTTAGGATCCACTTACAGTGGCAAGCCCCCTTTGTTTTCTCGTGAGTTGTTCTGGCTGCCTCGCCAAATTGCAAACAGGTTGCTGGTTAACTTTAATGTCAGCATGTCCTTCTTTGTCTCCTTTCTGATCCTGAGGATGATCCGAGTCTGCCGCAGGGGGAGCTGCTGAACTGCGAATGCAGAATCCTCGGTCGGAATAGCACCTGCGTTTTGAAAGCCTCTCGCTGAAGCTGGCGTCCTGAATCATTTACTAACATCGGGTTCGTGGATTCCATTCACAGGGCTTCATGACAGGCAGGCATTTCGTCATAGTTTCCCGGATAACCGTTACCTTTTCAATGAGAAAAACGTGATATTCGACATTCAGACCCCCCGCCCACTATCCGTCCCCTAGTCTATGTCTCAGTAACACCTCCCATGTCTGTGATAGTGAAATGCAATAGAATAAATAAAAAAAAAGAACAGGTAATGGCCGAAAGAAGAAAGGCTATGTAAATACAACAAATAACTGAATGTATAGTTAAATAGATACTGATAGATAAATATAAAGATTGATAGATACATTCTAGATAAATGAATAAATAATACTGAGATCGGGTGCAGTGTTGCGATCAGAGAACTTACCATACACTGATACGAGAATCTGATGGCGAAAAGGAAATGATCGTTCCTGAACCTGCTGGTGCAGGATCTAAGGCTCCCGTATCTCCAGCCCAACTCCAACGAACATAACCTGGGATGGATGGCAACATCCATGTCGATTGATGCTGCTCGCTGTTGAGGGAAGGGAGAAAGAAGATATAAGTGTGCGCGTGCGTGGAAAGGTTTCTCCGTCCTTCACTTGAGGACTTGGGTTTCCTCCGGGTGTTCCGGTTTCCACTCAAAAGATCAAAGTACCGGTTAGTAGGTTCATTGTCCTGTGAGTAGGGAAGTGTTAAAGTAGACTGGTTACAGGGCGACACGACTCGGTTTGGTCGGAAGCAGCTTTTCTGTGCTTTACGTCCAGATAAATACCTCGGAGCACGACGCTCTCTGGCTCCCCGCACAGGTCCGGAGAGCTCATTACAGGCTGTAACTGGCTCGTGTTGCCGCCGTCTCGTTTATCCAGCTGGCGGTGTTTTATCGCGACAGCCACTGAATGCCCAGAGTTACGCATGCAATAAGAGTTCTCTCTGTCATCATACGGGCTCATATGCGTGAAGTGGTATATTTATCCGACAATAAGCCGCCTCTCTGCTGCCCGGTTTCCTGGACCATGGACGTTGACTTTACTTTCATAGGCATGTCAAGGTGAATTTCGCGTCGAAGCTTAATTTTAATTGTTACTGAAACATATATCGATCCCCATTATTAGAGCCAAACGCGACAGTATAACACCGGGGCCAGGATGACAGCCACAGTACCATCAATCACACAAAACACAGGGTGAAATCCGGTCACCTGAAATATATATTCTAACAGTCACCTGTTCATGGAACCTGCTGTCCGACACAATACAACGTTTTGTCTGCCGGGTGGACGCTGGGGGGCAGCACCGACTGAAACCTCGACGCCGCACCACACTGACTGCGGTGGAGCTTACGGACTCCGACACTTCTCTGCCGGTCGGGAGTCAACGGGCGTCACCGTGGCTTCAGGCCGAGTCTATTGTCCTACCGAGGCCACGTACCTTCCACGCTGTTCGCTCCTACGGTCGGCTGACAAATCCGCGAATCCAATTTTGCTGCCTTCCACGTTAGCATTTTCCTACAGGACACAAGAAAGCGATTACTGTGATCAGTCACTGTTAGACTGCACATCTCCTTCGGGCACCGATACCTCCGGCGCCTCTCTGACACAGGCCGTACCACGTCCAGATTCTCTGTCAAGGGCTACACGCTCATGGGGTAGACCTGGTTTTCCGGAAATATTAATGTCCCGCAGGGTCTTCTGTAACGAAAACGAAAAAAAAGTTTTAAAAGGACAATATGGAGGCCTTCTGCCGCCCATCCACGTCAAGCTTCGACATTCGTGCAGATCTTCTGACCTCTACTCTTGAAATGTGTGGTTGTTTGAGTATCCACAGGGGGAGCTGACTCAGGAAGGCAAAGAACACCATGAAAGAACCCCCCCCCCCCTCCCACCAGCACCAGCACCATCCGGTCTGTGTCTTCACCCCGCACCTCCCACCGGGCAGGAGGAAGAGAAGCTGAAGTCCCTACACCAAATCGTTCAGGGGCAGCGACTTCCCTTCACCCATCCGGTTCCTGAACCGTCCGGCCCAGCCCGGATCGATCCCTCAGTACAGCGAAACTGTGACCACTTGACAAAAAGGTGGACTTTGTTTCCGATGCCTCCTGTACCAGAAAAGTAGCCACTGCCTGTCTGGCCCTTTTCTTCTGCCGCCCTCGCACATCCACTTCCTTAAAACAACCAGCGTAATGAAAGATCCCAGGCACCACTCGAGCAGCTTCCCTCCCGTTTGACTTCCGACTCTCCAACAGGCCGTTTCTACGAGAGGAGGCTGCAATAATGTGGACTCTCCACATCACAACCTACCCAATTATGGTCCGAATGGTCCGGGTACTCTGTTTAACTCCAGACTCGTGGCACCACAAGCTACCCTGAGATTAAATTCCGGGCATTTACAGCAGATGCGTTAAAATATATCAATAGAGCCAATGAAAAAACATGAACAAACAATTTGTAAATTTGTAAATTTGGAACCTAATTCCCATGGTTATTCCTGGGATGTCCGGACTGTTTTACGCAGAGAGGTTAGAGAGACTGCACTTGTACACGCTGGAATTAAGGAGATTGCAACTTATAAGATTATTAATGGATTGGACAACACGGAGGCAGGAAATATGTTCCAGATGCTGGGAGAGTCCAGTACCAGAGGGCATGTTTTAAGAATAAGGTGTAGGTCATTTCGGACAGAGTTAAGGAAAAACGTCTTCTCCCAGAGAGTTGTGGGGCTGTGGAATGAACTACATCGGAAGGCAGTGGAGGCCAATTCTATGGATGCTTTCAAGAAGGAGCTAGATAGGTATCTTATGGATAGGGGAATCAAGGGATATGGGGACAAAACAGGAACCGGGTATTTATAGTAGATGATCAGCCATTATCTCAGAATGGCGGTGCAGGCTCGAAGGGCCGAATGGTCAACTTCTGCACCTATTGTCTATTGTCTATTGTTATTTCCTCCCAGCTTGGAATCATCCAGACTTGCCTGTAGCGCATGCGTGGAACTCGGGTCTCATCACAGCTTGTCAGCACTGTCAACCGCTCCAAAGAGGCAAATATATTTGCGGAAGTGACACGATTGTCACGGAGCCAATGGGAGAATTGCTTTCTCAGGCCACGCAGATAGACTTCCCCATGAGCCGAAAGGGAACATCACTCGATTCCACACAGCGGAGGTATCCTCGCGCTGTAAATGATGCTGACGGCCAGACTGTGCATTCCGCTGATCGCGGCGGTGATCCCGCGTAAGTTAAAATCGCAGGTCTGGGGTCAGGGGGTGTAAAATGCCCTTTGTGGAACGGCGAGGTGCAGTATCGAACGTGGTTCTTCTTGGTAGATTTTCTCCCCAAGAGGCCAATGATTTGATGTATCCCGTTCAACAAATGACAAAGTGTTTCATGACAGATAAATATGTAACGCGCTTGTCAGAGTTACCACCTGTGGGGTCCTTCAGTTCTGCCACGAAGCTCTGAGAGGATATCAGGGGTTTCTTGTAGGATGCAAGGGGAATTGAACTCAGAACAAATGAGTGCTTGTTAAACGGCATTTTACCCCGGTTCCTCAATACGGTGAGATGGATCAGGTTTTGCCCGAGTTCGAATAAATGTGCGTCAGCGCTTTCGTGCGTTTGGCTGCCTCATCTCACAGCAGTTCGTTGTGTTGATCTCAGAGCGGCCGGTGTCTTTCGGGAATACAAGCCACTTCTCCGCAGACATTGTGTTTGCGTGTCAGTGATACAAGAAAGAGAAGGGGGGTGGAGAGAGAGAGAGAGAGAGAGAGAGAGAGAGAGAGAGAGAGAGAGAGAGAGAGAGAGAGAGAGAGAGAGAGAGAGAGAGAGAGAGAGAGAGAGAGAGAGAGAGAGAGAGAGAGAGAGAGAGAGAGGAGTTGAGTTAGGCTATTAGACTATTCAGCCCATCGAGTCCGACCCACCATTCGGCCATGCTCATTGGGTGAGGATCGGACATCACGCCTATTACACATCGCACAACAGTGCGAATCCGAATCTCCGGGTTAATCGGAGAGTGGCCATGGTCTGTCGATAACACCAAACTCTTCCATCTGTCTTGCTTCCGCGACCTTTGATGATCAATTGAGAGAAATTGGAGTCTAATCTGATTTCTGTCCGACAGGGATTCTGACCGCCTACGTGGAGCAATCGCCTTCCTCCCTGTCAGTCGCAGAGGGAGAGCCGGCCACTCTGTCGTGTACGCTGCTGAATAGGGTGTATACAAATATGTTCTGGTACAGACAGCGATCCGGCCGGGCAATTGATGTTCTCTTCTATTCTGCTGGGCAAGGTTCAGCTATGAACTACACATCTGATTCCTACGCGGCGACCAGATCCAGCGACTCTCTGTTTAAACTGGAACTGAGGCGGGCACCGTCCTTCCACTCCGCCGTCTACTTCTGCGCTTGTAGTAGCGCACAGAGCTTGATGTAAAGGGTCTCTCAGTACAAAAACCTTCCTGTTTATCACAAGGATGTTCAGAGTTCATGTTACACCACTAGGTGGCAGCACAGGATGGTGTTTGACAGCCACTTATTCTGTCTCGAACCGGCAACACTTGTCCTGCTTTCTCCTCCTGCTCCAGTAACCCCCGATATCACAGAGACAAGAATTCTACTTGATATGGCAAGTGCTTTACAGTTACCAGCAGGAAACTCCAGAAAAATAAACGTCCACACAGCTCAGTCGATCTTGGAATCATCCCCTGTCTAACATTTCATTCTGTCAGAGGAGCGCAGTCGCCAGCCTCCAGTCGGGCGGAGGACTCAATGATCTGAATGTGCATACTAACTGTCGCAAGGGCAGCCTGTTCTCCCGCTGTTATTCAACTCTCGAGTGGCACATTATTACGGGAAGATGGCACATTGACGTGGACCGCTGACATCACGATGAGCCTCATTGTGGTACTGTGCACCTGTTCCGCTTTCTTTCTGTAGCTCTTAAACTTTATTGATGTTTCCTATTTTACATCTGTGAACCGCGTACTGACTTTATATCTGTGAACAAGCTTGTGACTGCATCTTGTTAGAGGTGACAATAACAAGTCGGTGTCAATACCAGCAGCGGTATCCGCCATAGCTGCTGACTGACCCGCTGGAGTTTTCCTACTACATTGCAGATGGCATGAAATTGAGCGGTAAAACAAATTGTCACGGGTGAACACATGAAGCCGCGCTCCTCAACCCTACCTTAGATGATACGTAAGAGCCGTCCACTCACGATTGCAAAGATCCATAGCATTACCATCGGCTACTAGCGACAGTCTGTAGAATGCAGGTAGACTGAAGGCTGCATATTAATATGGCCTACTTTGTCTATATTCATATTCCGCCAATGATCCCGAGTCTGCTGCAGGGGGCGCTGTTGGACCATGAAGTACCTAATGTGCAGATCCGTTTGTCGGCAGAACAGCTGCATTCTGACGGGAGTCTGAGATGTCGGGTCGTGAAAACTGTCCTATCATCGGGCAGCGACTATCCTTCGCAAGATTTCTTGTCCTGTTAGCAGTACCGGATACACTGCAATTCAACCATTGCGCTGTCGAATAGGACGGCGTGGCAACCAACGCTCAAACTCTACCACCCTATCCCTTGGAAATGATGCGGCAGTTCCTTCCACGTCCTTGAGCGCTTTAGCTATTTCTATTGCAGTTAACAAGAATTACGTCAACATGTAATGAGTAGTTCAAGTAGATAGAGAGAGAGAGAGAGAGAGAGAGAGAGAGAGAGAGAGAGAGAGAGAGAGAGAGAGAGAGAGAGAGAGAGAGAACAAAGTGGGGAGGTGAACAAACAGTGATACAGCCGAACGATAGAGAGATAGATTGATAGATTGAGCGAATAGATACATGGACGGCGAGATGAAGGAAGAAACTGGCGGAAAAGAAGAAAGGAAGTCGGAAAGTGAAAGAAAATGGAAAGAAGATTGAATGAATGAGAAGGAGAGAGACAGACAGAAGGAAAGAAACAAAGAAAGTTAATTTATTATCAACGGAAGTGCAGCTTTCCACATGATACCCCGAGATTCGATTTGAGTCAGGTACTCACAGTATAATAAATAAGAACAATAGAATAAATGGGGGAAATAATTACACAGAATGATAGAAAATTGAAGCAGCGTTATAAAGATAAACGGGCAAACAAACAGAAATTAATAATTCAGAAATAAGCAGGTAGATAGAGAAATAGAGAAATATATAAATAAGTAAATAAATAGACCGATAAGTAAATATAAAACAAATTATATATGTAAAGAACGATAAATAAATATATAAATAACTGCTAGACTTTCAAAACAATACATTGAATACACGAGGTGCAGAAAGTGAGTCCTGTTCAATGTCGTGATCAGTGAATTTACTAAAGAGTGGTAAAGGACTGTGTTGGTTGAAAGACTGTAACATTATTCGTCAACGCGGTCGTCTGGGTCCCGAGGTTCCTCTACCAAGTCCCGATAGCAGCAGCGAGAAGAGAGGTTGGCCGACATGGCGAGTATCCTTAACGATGGAGGATGTTTTCTCGTCATTCCATGCTCCCATGTGGATATGATCATTGATCAGACGGGCCTCTGGTGGACTGGGCCGCATCCACCACTAATGTCCCAGCCAAATCCCAAAAGGCTTAGACGTTGCCATGCCTTCTTTGGAATTAGAATCGAATCTATTCCGGCCGTGCACGTGGAGCAGTCGCCGACTTCTCTGCCGATTGTAATGGGACAGTCAACCACAGATCAATGCGGAACACGGGCTGCACCATTTTGTATTCGTACAGACAGCGACCCGTGCAGGCAGAAGTAACTCTCCTCTATTCCGCCGGGAGAGGTCTAATCAACAGCTACACATCTGAGACCTACACGACCACGGAAACCAGCAGCACTGTCTCGCACACTCACCCCGCCATCTATTTCTGCGCCAAGAGTAGGGCCTCTAATCTTCTCCTGACCTTTCCTACCGTTTCTCAAACAGGCCACTTATTTTGAGGGTATGATGAAGTGGCGTTTAGTTTCTGCAATCGAAGCAAAACACGGTTGAAGCTCTATTATGGTTTCAGAATCCCTGTCCTCGGGAACATTGGCCAATCATTTAAATCCGGCTTCCCATGGATGTGCGCCTCCCAACTTCAAATCGACCGAACGTATCTGCATTGCATGAACTCACCTCGGGCATCATCGTCAGTCCGAAAGCGTTCACCGTAGTACAAGTGACTTCATCGCCACTACAACAAGTAAAATCTCGTTCCTTTATCAGACCACACAGAGAGACATCCCTGAGAACTGGCTCTGACCTTCACATAGAGGAAATATTCTCATCCTGTAGAAGATGGTGCGGAGGGTTGTTTGCCTCCCGCTGATCGTGACGATGATCCCAGGTAAGTACAAATCACAGATCTCCGGGAAAGGGTGTTGAACGACTTGCTTCAGCATCGCACGTGGCTGGGCTTGGCAGATCTTCTCGACATGAGGCCGAAGGTTTGATGCCTGCCTTGCTACTCATGAGCTGAATGTGAAAGCGCCTTCCCACTGATAAATCCTTGCCGCGCTGGTCGAACAGACCCGACTAAAATTGCTCGTCTCCTTCGGTTTCGCTAAGCTCGGAAGGGGGTATCGGGATTACTCCGAGGGTGCGTGGGGACTGTGCGCCAAAATTGAACCTGGACCAAATTAGATTATGCTAGACGACCTATTGTCCCCCGCTTCCTCACTGCTGTTCGAAGAATCCCCTTTTGTCTGAGTTAGAGTATGTGTGTGTCGGGATGGTGCATTGCCCCTATTTCACGGCGCAGAACAGTGTGAAATTTCGGATAACCAGAGAGTGGACAGAATATTTCGGTAAAGTCAACCCTTTCCTTCTCTCTGGAGACCTCGAGCTGGTCAACAACGGAGGGAAATTGGAGACTAAACGATTTTCTGTGTTACATGGATTCTGGCCGCGATCGTCGAGCAGTCGCCTTCCTCCTTGTCAGTCGGAGAGGGTGAGACGGCCAGCGTCTCGTGTACGCTGCTGAAAACCGCCTATACACGCATGTATTGGTACAGGCAGCGTCCCGGCCAGGCAATAGATTGTCTCTTCTATTCTATTGACAAGGTTCAGTTACGAACTACTGTTACGTACTCGTGACACATGACAGTGGAGCCCTTGTCATGTGACTGGGGTTGAAGCTGTACTGGACTTGAGGTGATGGTCTTGTGATGGTGGAATGATGTCATTTTCCCGCCAGTAGAGATCATGTGACGTTTTTTTTTACAGGTTATAAAAGGTAGACCCCACCCTGTGAGGAGGGGCAGTTTGTGGCTGGATTTGCCAGGTTGACTTCATGCCACTGCGTGTTTTAAGAGTTTAGTTGAAGGATGAACTTTTTATTTAATGCCTAAAGTTTAAAAGGTTATTGCCAGCAGGTTCTTTATGATTCTGTTAGTTCGAGGAAATTAGAGGAGAGTGAAGATTCGAAGTTGGAAGTTAAAGATCGAGGAGAATCACTTTCTACGGTGAAACGGGGGCGACCTTTGTTTGATCCTTATTTGGAAGGATTTCGTTGACTATCTTCGTGTTAATCCCTAGGTTTACCTAGAAAGGATTGGAGGTAGTGGAGAAGGAAAGGTCAGTGCGTTTAAGCCGTTCTGTTTCGTGAATTCTTCGTGGGAAGTTCGATGTCGGGGATCGAAGCAAGCGACGTGAAAGAGAATCTAAATCGTCCTATAAAGTCTCTCCTTTTAAATGGACTGTGAGCATATCGAACTTTTGGCAATACCACTTTAAAGAACTGTTTTTTGGAATATCACTTTACGAACTGTATGGGCTGCCGCTCAGCAGCTGTTTCCGGTTACGGTAGTGTTTGTTTACTTTTGGGGGGTTTGTTTTCTGTGTTTAATAAACGTGTTGTTTGTTATAAGAAACCCTTGCCGATCTCATATATTTATTGTTGCCTGAATACGTAACATTAAATATGGGGGCTGCGTCTGGATTGAAACTTTTGAGTTTAAATGCTTGCTGACTTTTTAATCGGTGTTTTGGAAACGGGGATTACTCGGTTCTTTTGTTTGGCTTGTTGTGGTATTCGGCAGCAATGAATATTGATGAGTTTCTGGCTTCGCCAGCTGCGGAGGTGTTGGCGAAGGCGAAAAAAACTGAGGTGTTTGAGATAGCTAGTAGATTGCGACTTGAAGGTATTTTGCAGACTACTTCTAAGGCTGTGATACAGAGAAAAATCGCGTCATACTATGTGGATTCGGGTGTTTTTGATGAATCGATTTTAGAGTCGTTTCCAATAAGTAATCTGGAGATGCAGTTGCAAATCGAACAAATGAAATTGGAGAGGTGTAAATTGGAGATGGAACAAAAGCAGAGAGAATTTGCATATGCAATGGAGGAATTAAAGTCTGGGAATCAGTCTTCTGGTTCTAAAAAAACGTTTGTTGCTAGTCAAGAAATTAAATTGGTCCCTCCATTTAGTGAAACAGAAGTGGAAAGGTATTTTCAACATTTTGAAACTATTGCTCGGATGTCAGAGTGGCCGAAAGATAAATGGTCAGTGTTGTTACAGAGTGTAATTAAAGGCAAAGCACAACAAGTTTACTCAGCTTTAACAGCTGCGCAAGCTCTTGATTATGATATTGTAAAGAGGCATATCTTAAACGCATATGAGTTAGTCCCAGAAGCATATAGGGAAAGATTCAGAAGTTTGAAAAAGTCTGTGGAAAAAACTTATGTGGAATTTGCCTATGATAAAGCTATGTGTTTTGAGAGATGGGTTTCTTCTAAAAATGTAAATGGGGACTATGATACATTGAGAGAGCTGATTTTAATGGAGGAATTTAAAAGAAGCATTCCTGTTGAAGTAAGGACCTACTTAAATGATAAATTGCAGGACTGTGCTAGATTAGCTGATGAGTATGTTTTGATCCATAAGAACAAATTTCCTCAGGGCAGAATTTTTAAGTGGAAAAATAACACAGAGACTCCAGGTAAATCTGAAATTAAATCGGAGGTTAATGAGAAAGTTGATGAGAAAGGAAAGCCTGTGAAGGAAAGACAGTTTGGTCTTACTTGTAACTATTGTAAGAAGCCTGACCATGTAATAGCTAACTGTTACAAATTGAAAAAGAAAGAGAAGGAAGCAGTTCCAGATGCTTGTGTGCAACATACTGCAGCACCTGTAAAGTTACAGGGTTTGATAAAAACAAATGAGGCTTTGTTAGAGTCTGACCAAGTTAGAAAGGGATATGATCATTTTGTAACTGAAGGGTTTGTATCCTTGAAGGAAGGATCTACTCTGGTGCCAATAAAAATCCTTAGGGATACTGGTGCTTCTCAATCATTAATGTTAGACAGTGTGTTGAAGTTTGATGAAGAGTCTGATCCTGGTGAGGTAAATTACATAAGAGGTGTTGGAAGTGATTTTATGCCTGTACATTTACATAAAGTAAATTTAAAATCGGGATTAGTTACTGGATTTGTTAAAGTAGGATTACAGCATAGCTTAACTGTGAAGGGTATTTCTTTATTGTTAGGTATTGACTTGGCAGGTGGACAAGTTTTTCCTGAAGTGCATTTGACAATGGAGTCAGAGGAACCAGAGTTGAATTCTAACACAGATTCTTCCTGTGTTGTGACTAGAGCTATGGCTAAAAAGATTGATGCGCAGAATGAGGTTGTTATTCAGGACTGTTCAACCCAGGATTCGAGTTTTGAGGATGTGTCAGAGACTTTCTTATCTTCGTTGTTTGAACAAGATTCTGGGAGTAAGTCTGACTATAAAGATTTATCTTTGTCTAGGAAGGAGATGATAGCAGAGCAGAATAGAGACTCTGAGATTATAAAATTAAAAGAGCAGGTTTTACTAGATAGTGAAATTGATAAGGTGCCAGTAGGATATTACTTGGAAAAAGGAGTGTTGATGAGGAAGTGGAGATCGCCTACAATTCCTGCAAGTGAGGATTGGAATGTTGTTTACCAGGTAGTTGTTCCAAAAGCTTATCGAAATGAGATTTTGACTTTAGCTCATAGTGTGCCTTTAGGTGGACATCAAGGGGTAAGGAAAACTGTGGACAAGATTTTAAAACATTTTTACTG